>NC_053115.1:28397331-28697331 GCF_010015445.1 Perca fluviatilis
AAGCATGCGCCCTTAAAATAGCATCTGAATAACGCGCCACTGACTTTAGACTAGCGCCACTGACTTTAGACCAGGTTTTTCCTGGTCTGTGGCGGAATTGTTTTCTGAAACTGCAAAATAGCACCAGGGAACGTGTGCGACGGAACACGCCTCCTCTTTTTGCTGAACTGCGCCCGGGAGCGCAAATACATTCCCTAATTTACCGACGTGCGTCTGTGGAGGGAAAAGTCCGCTGTGCGTCGGGTGCAAAATAGGAATGATACATGCGTCGGTGTACAAAGGCAATTGCGCTGAATGCAAGATAGGGCCCTAAATGTTTTACTGTAAGATGTCAACAAGATTCAACAAGACATTTTCACCTGGCTATACCCAATGTTTAGATCTGTTGTGGTGTTTATGCAAATTAGCACATACGTAATCAGATTATGCACCATTTGCCCATGTTGACAAACAATTTCAAAAAACTTGTAATACATTTTTTGTTTGTCTTGATGTAAGTAATCAACTCCGTAATTTCCATGGTGATATCTAAAGGTTACAATTTTTATCCTATTCACGTGAGAAAAAGAATGAATGAATAGGCTAATATTTGGGTCATTTTCGAAACTTTCCCCTAATGGGATTCTTTGGGGCATTTTTTTTTCCCTTACTCAGGACATATTGAGGATACAAAATCTGTTAAGTTTGCTTCTGTTGCAATTTGTTCAACCTTTTCTTTTCATTAAAGGAATATTTCACCGCTGGAAAGCTGAATATATCTTTAAATTGGGTCACTTATGTAGTAGAAATGTGAAAAAAAAATTTAAATTGGTGCCTTCTAGGTCGAGAAAAGCCAGAAAATGTGTTTTGGTCTTATATGGATGAAAAACACCAAATCCCAGAATGCACCTGCTTCGTTGCTTTGAGTCCACTCCCAAGCCACGCCTACCGCTTCACAGACAGACCGAGGCATTCAACTCAACTCAAGCGTGTTTTATTTCAACCATATACATGAAACAACGAATTAGCGTGCAATGTAGAATGGTCGGCATTTAACAGTCACAAACTCCACCAGCAGTTAGCAGTTAAATGGATACAAATCACCACATTTCTGCGCCACTCGGTGTTAACACAGCCCACCTCTTTGACCTGGCGACAGAGCATCTCTAGCTCGGAGGGCTAGCAGGCCTGGTAGCTGGACAGTCCGGTACACTATTCAGGCATGTTTCCACAACAACAAAAACACAGCAGTCTCTCAACTCCGCGTTGGGAGTTTCGTTGAAGTTGGATGTAGTCCAGTTTGTGGTCTAAATGAGCGGACACTTGCAAGCAGGATCCGTAAAGTTCAGCTAACGATACTAGCATTGGTGTAGCTAAACACGGATTATAAACACGGAGAAGTAGGTAGCGTGGAATGTCGAATGGTCGGCATTCAACAGTCACAAGCTCCACCAGCAGTTAGCAGTAGCTAGTTGGATTTTATTTCTACACCAGTCCGTTTAACACAGCCCACCTCCACGGGCCGGCGAGAGCAGCCTGGTAGCTGGATAGTCCCGGTTCCGGTACACTGTTGTTCAGGCATGTTTCCACAACAACAAAAACACAGCAGTCACTGAAATCACGTTGGGAGTTTCGTTGAAGGAGGATGTAGTCCAGCTTGTTGTTTAATGAGCAGACACTTGCAAGCAGGATGGATGGGACAGGTGGACAGCTAGCGTTAGCTTTCCACCTAGCCGATGAGGATGTCCCCTAGCCGGCTAGCGGCATTGAGCGACACCGCTGGTCTCCGTGCAGGCGAAGCTCGCGTAGTGTGCTGAGTATTGCGTCTGTAATAACGTTTCCTGCATATTCTCCGATCTGTACCGATGTACAGTAGGTACACACGTCCGGTAGTTTGAATGCAGATAATTGTTGTAAATGTTTTCTGCTGAAAACCGAGAGCCTGTTTAGCGAACTTCAAGATGGCTGACAGTCGTTTTCATTCGGAATATCTCGGCCAGACTCGGCAGTCCAACCCCCTGTGGGCGTGTTGAAAACATACGGAAGTAGATCCTACTACTGGCTGTAGTCCTTGCCTCTGGCCCAAAAATCTTCCGATGACGCAAAAATCGTCATTTTACATCATCGGAAGATTTTTTCCAGGCCCCAAATGCAGAGATCTCTCGTCTCAGGGGGACATGAGGGAGGGAGGCACGGTCATTCAGAAATACTATCGGGTTTCTACTGATACAAAGCTGAATGCTAAATCGGTGAAGTATCCCTTTAAATGACTGGACTAATTGTGGTACACGGGAGTAAAATGTAGGGTACATCGTATATACACTCAAATTAGCTGTGCATTGTGAGTATTTTATTGTGGACTATATAGTGAATTAAATTTACAGCGCAGGATTGGAACACCACTACAAAATGGCGAACACACTATATAGTGCGTTATTTCCGTGATACGGCACGATTTTGAACACAGCTAGAGCCAACAGGACTACTCCGTTAGATGTCAATCAGTCTACACCCACACGTGTTTGGGAAGAGGTCCAATCAGTGGATTAACTGAAAACACCTGTGTGGGTGTTCAGGGCCTTTAACTACAGAACATTACCACAGCTGTGGAGATGATTGTTCTGAATGCCCTACACACACACACACACACACACACACTTAATCTGGTTGATTAGACCTCTGCTCAGGTTACAAACATATTTATATTTAAACAAAAGAAAACATTTCCTGTGACCTGCTGTGTGTGTGCTGTTTTGCTTATTAATGTGAGCATGGTTTTGATCTTTTTTTTTCCTTTTGAGGATCCTTTTGTAGTTGTTTGTAAGGCTTTATGATGTACACTCAAATGCATGTTTGATATCATATTTATGTTTGTTTTTTGACATGAAAGCTGTCCTGAGCTGTTTTAACGGCATTCAACTCCATCTTTTATCCAATCAGCTGTGACTTGCTGAGCTACAGTACATAGAATATATGGTGTCGTAATGAATTGAAAAAAAATATCTTGTCAAAAAAAAGTGTGCATATATTACTGTTTACACATATTGCAGTCAGTCATGTTTTCATTGACCCAAAGGGTGTTAAGTCGTAGTTTCATGTGGTTGGTATTACTTGTTGTAAACGAAAGAGAAACTCTTGCAAAGGGCATTAAAATGACATTTCAGATTTATTTTTTTCTCCACTGTTAGTGTTCAACAAATGTAGCAAGGACAGTAATGAGGCTTCGGGTTGTCTTTGCCTCCTGTTTGCCAAAGCGGAGTTTTAACAAGGGCATTGTGAAGACAATGCTGTCATACTGTGTGGCTCTGAGTGTGAATAAAACGCTGTCTGCATTCAGATTGTGGTCTCACTCTCCCTGCTCAATGAATAATGCAAAGCTAGCTAGTCAGGTGATAAATTCTCAAGTGTAAATCCACAAAGCACATCAGTGAAGTGACTGTATTTTGACAGTACATCGTCAGATGGAGAGGGTTCATACCAATCTGCAGAGAGATGAGACAGGGAAACACTTCAATGTTAACAGCTCCACTGAAAAGGCTTGACGTTCTGAAGGAAAAATGATCGGGGATGCTTTGTTTATAATTTGGTCCTTCGCTGAGTGATCAGATCAAAACATAATGACATCTCATTCGCTGATGATGTGATCTCAATGAGACAGGGAATTTGCACCGGTGGCTTTGGATCATGGTCTACCTAGCACCAGTTACAGTGATGGCCAATTATCTCAGCGGCTGGCTTCAAACATAAGCCACTGGCAGTCGCTCAGGTGGTGGTGGCTGCAAGACTAAAGTACACAGCATAAAAGCATAACAACAATGCATTGAGTATCCTCTGTCAATCAATTGCAATTAAAAAGCTGTTCAAAGCACCTGCACTGCTTCTTGTAGCATTATAGCTTGCAGCTCCTTAATCCTTTAATATAGTGCAATTATGTGCTTTACAATGTATAACAAAAGTTGGCTGAGGTGCTTTGTAAGTCCTCATTCTCCTTAACATCAAAATGTTTGCAGCTTGGTTTGTTTGTAAGATGGAAAAGGAAAAGGCAGTTAAAAATGCATTGACATTTAAAATATGAAGATGTCTAATATACTAATCCTGTGCAAATAGGGCTTTAAAATGCAATAAATTGTTTACCTTGTGGGGACTCAAATTTGGTCCCCAGACAACACACACACACACACACACACACACACACACACACACACACTTAAATTTAATTTATTTAGCCCAAGTCAGTTATTTATTTGTCTCAGAGAGCTTTACAGTCTGAGCGACGTATGACAGACACCCTCTATCCTTCCAGGTAACAAATGTTCTCCTTCTACAGTAAGCTATGCTGTGTGACTGTGGAGATAAAGCTTTGTGGCATGTTGTTGCATACATGCAGTATTCCATTTGTTAGCTAAATAAGAATCCAACATCATACATGCCTATATCCTTTTACTGTTTAAATAACACCTTTTATTTAATGAGGGGGTGCAATGTTCTTCTTTTTTATTTCAATGCCATTTACAGTTTTCAGTTAAGGGACAAGAGATCTTAACAAATCCATTTTCCAGGTTCTCCTTCCTCATATTCAACAAGATAGATCAAAACATTCATTTCCCTTTTCCTTGAATACAAATCATGCACTCTAAACCACAACTTGACACCGCTATAGTACACGTACAAATAATAAAGTGAATTAAATAGTTTAGATAACTGATAACTACTTGGAAGTATTTCAGAGGCAATTACGTTGTACCTTTAAAGACTACTTTCTAGATTGCTTTGTGGACCCCACCACCCCGCTATTCCAAATAGGTGGACACACAAAACTTTTTTTTCGGCTATATTGTATTACAGGTAAAAATGTCGACAACGCCACCTTGGGACTTTCACCCAAAGAAATACCAAAGCTTGGGATTCAGACCCATTACCTTACTTTTAACTACTACTCCTTTGTTTATTACCTTTCGCTTTCTTTGTGTTGGCATTATAAACTCAGGTGGATTTCTGAGGACTATGGTTAACTGCTCCTCAGATCTCTGCAGGGTAAATCCAGACACCTAGCTAGACTATCTGTCCTATCTGAGTTTTCTCTCGCATGACTAAAGCAACTTTTGAATGTACACATGTTCCACCAAAACAAGTTCCTTCCCGAAGCTATTTTTCTGTGGCACCATGGCACCGTGGCTTCGCTTAGCGCTTAGCACCGCCCATGACCATTGTGATTGGTTTAAAGTGTGTTTAAAGTGTGTGGACTAGCCAGACCCTCCTCCGCTGCGCTGTGGAGGAAGGTCTGGCAAAGCAAGACTATAGAAAATGAGTTCCATTTTGTTTTCTATTGTCCTTTTTATTGTGAACAGCATGATTTTTTTTGTTTTGTAGGATAAAAGCAGAGATTGACTTGGTAAATATGGATGATTCTCAAAGACTGAGATGGCTGTTCAAATACGAAACATATAAATTAGCTAATTATCTAGATAAAGCTTGGGAAAAGAGGAAAAAAAGCTCTTTATCGAGA
This sequence comes from Perca fluviatilis, assembly GCF_010015445.1. Lineage (NCBI taxonomy): Eukaryota > Metazoa > Chordata > Actinopteri > Perciformes > Percidae > Perca > Perca fluviatilis. The sequence goes on from NC_053115.1 coordinate 28,402,817, forward strand.
TGAATTGTAGATGAGAATTTGTTGTTTGTGTGTGGTGTGTGTGTATGTGTGTATGTGTATATACATATATGTGTGTGTATATGTATATATTTGTATTCATGTATTTCTCCGAATGATTTGTATATGCGACAGGAAGATGTTTGTTAAATAAGTAAATTTGTGGTGTCTTGTAATCCCATGTGGGATGGGCCAAAATGTTTGGCATGACACAGAAATAAAACATAACTAACTAACTAACTACCGAGGGACTTATCTGGAGACTCACAGCATTGGTTTATTGTGAAGGAACAGGTAACCGAGTGGGCGTGACAAAAGGTGGACTTTTACCTGCTGGTTACATCGGCAACTGTATTATGTAGTAATTTATTAATTTCTAGTGCACTTAAAGAGAATAAAGTAACAAGTGGGCAATTATGACTGACAGTGATACTAAAGACTGATCATCTTTAAAAACATTTAAAGGGCTAACAGTGTAAGAATACCACATTATTCCTGTTTAATGTACTCAGCGTGGACTTAAGTATGGCTGCCAGCTTGTCAATATTGTACACAAATCTTGCCAGTAGTGTCTGTGTGGGTAGGGGGTATAAGGGTATAAGAAAGAGGGAGAGAGATTCAGAGAAAAGCCTAGAAAACGTCAAGTGCATGCAAGCGTCTGTGTACATATGTTGTGGAAGTGAGTACATTTAATGTTTTGCCTACTTCACCACAGGCTCGCCTCTCTTCATGCTTCATCGCTGGAACCAGTATAACCACAAACATCGCCGGCACAGACGTTTATCTGTTAGCTTGATTTGGCCCTACTCCAAACTAGTACGCACCCAAGTGATTTCTAAATATCATCACCGTAACACATGAAGAGGTAAGTTGACTGCAGCACGTTGGTAGCTCTCTCATTAAGTCCTGGAGCCGGAGAGAACGGCTTTACATGCAGCCTCGCTGAAAGAGCAATTACGTCTTAATGCCTCTGCAGACTGTAGTCTTTTCCACCAGTTTACATCATTAGGACTCAAAGGTGCTTCAGTCTGCCTGTGGGAACTCACTCCTTAGTCCTCCGAGTCATCTCATATATCAAAAGGATGTTTGAATATGCTTTGATTGCTCGCACAGTTTCAGAACAGGTGCAGACAAAGACGCTAGGTTCTGCCATGAAATTGAAAATCTGCCTACTGTCTAAAGTACCATCTACACGCTGAAAATGGCATTAAGGAGTGTCAGCTGCGTACCTTTTTATAGCTCAACTTTAGGGTGAAACTATTTTTTTAAAAGTCTGACACCTCGGTGAAAATGAATACACACACAATAACATATGTTTTGCAACAAAAGCATTCACAGAATCTTTGTAAAGCATTTGTCAGACACACAGAAAGTGGTTGATCTATTCAGTTTGCAGCTTTTTGTACTACTTTGACTGTTAATTTTGATAATTTCTTAGCTTAAAAATGTACACACTTTATCTGTAAAATGTTACTCCACCAAGATCCTTTAAACAAAAAATTTGACTCTTGCTCAATCATACATGAGAAAATGTTAATCCCATTTCATCAAGTGGCTTAATAACCCAGTTGCAGTTCCGTGTGTATTAGCATAACAAGTGTAAATGAGAAATTTGTTAAATTATAATTCAATAAGTCAGCAGGAGATGTTATATTATTCAGTCGGACTACATAAACAACGGAAGCAGGATCAAAAAGTACTGAAACATACAAATGGAGTTCACATGTAGGCTGTGTATTTTACGCCTATAATATTCCTGTAATATATTTATGATTTAGAACATGTCTGATAGGTTTCAGTACTTTACAATGAGCTTAGTCTCGCATTGTCAGACCTTCCTCCACAGCGCTGCAGAGGAGGGTCTGGCTAGTCCACACAGCATACCGGGATGGGAGAAAAACATGCTCTAGTTTATTGGCATTTCTTTAAACCATCACAATCGTCTTTGCCGGACGCAATAACGGTGCCGCTGCAAAATAGCCTCGGGAAGAAACTTGTTTTGGTGGAACATGTGAACGTTCAAAAGTTGTTTTAGTCGTGCAACAGAAAACTCAGATTGGAGAGATAGTCTAGCTAGCTGTCTGGATTTACCCTGCAGAGATCTGAGGAGCAGTTAACCATAGTCCTCAGAAATCCACCGGAGTTTAGAATTCCAACACAAAGAAAGAGGAAGGTGACGGACATCCGGCCGAAAATGAGGGACATCTGGTGAATCTTCCGGCGGTACTAAAGCAATTCCCTAAATCTTCAGTCGGACCACACTGGAAAATCAGAATCACATCAAGGGCCATACGTGTAATTTATTCACATGCTTTTATTTATTCGAAAATTTTAAATATCTTTGACTGTATTATTGCATGTCCCATATAGTCTTCTCTCAATGATTAAATTTTTTAAAAGTAGGCTACCACACAGCAGACTCACAACAACCTGTTTCAGAGCCAAATTATGCTAATTCTGGTTCTCTGGTTCTGAGTCTCAAAGTCGAAAATCTTTGGCGCAAAACTAGGCGGGCCAAAATTTATTGTGAGCCTATATTGATATGCAGGCTGGATCAAAATTTGTGAGGGGCTGGATTTTGACACCTTTGCCCTAAACGAATTGTCGTCGATATAGTCTGCAGTTAGCTTTAAATGGATTCTTCTGGTGCGTTCAAACCCGCAAATTGGGCGGCACATATAAAGTGCAAAGTCAGTGCAAAGACGCAAATTTGCGGGGGCGGCGTAAATGATGCAAATGCTGTGTTGCAAATTAGGCAAGTAGGCAAAATTCGGGGGAGTTGAAATAATTCAACTCAATTGAGAAATTCACATGACACTGTGTCGCGAAAAACCAATCCGTGTTTAGATTCCCCTGATGTCCTGATGTTGTTGAATCAGAAATAAAGGAACAAATAATTGTAGTTATCTTTGAGCATCCAGAGCTCTACAGTACCTCATTAGTTGTACAGAGAGCGTGATTACAGCTATTCATAACTATCGAAACTAAAATACGAAATGGTACTGAGAAATGGTACTCCATTTCATTTAAATGGAGCTGGAACCCTCTTTAGCTACAAATTAGATACCGTTTTTCTACACTTCTTGTAAAATAGGCACTCACTAGGCATATTTACTTCTAACTTACTTGCTATGCATAGCCTATACAGAGATTCATCAGAGACGTAGTCTATATCGACAACATTTCGCCGGATGTCCCTCACTTTCCGCTGTCTTTAAGCTTAAACTTTAAACTACGGTTGCATCGAACAACATCAACCGGAACCTCTGAGCAACGTTACAGGCCGAAAATGGCAAGTGTTAAGGAAAATTTGGATGGTGCAACAAGGCAGACCTGCTTGGTTTATTCGGGGAATGATTGTAAAGATTTACAAAGAATAGGTTTACATCATCTAACTGGGACGTTTTGGGACCGATTGGTGGGATTTGCTATGGACAAAGTACACACGGTGATACACTGGTAAGAGCAAATTACGTTTAACCATGTATCCAGCTAATTTAAATAGCTCAGGTTACAGTATTGTTACAGTATTACAGTTAACTTCATTTAATATTGTATATGGTGTTTTCTTTTGAGGGGTGCAAATGTTCCACCAAAACAAGTTCCTTCCCAATTTTAAAGAGCCCCACTAGCTGCATCCGGAGCTTAGCACCGCCACGATTGTGACTGGTTTAAAGAAATACATTTTTTATTCTCCTATCCAGGAATGTCCACAGCCAGACCTTCCTCCACAGCGCTGTGGAGATACTGTATGTGTCTGGCAAATCCAGTCAGAGACGTGACCCTAATGCATGTCGAATGTATTGACCAGGGTTTTAAGTACCAAACAGATATTCTTGTAAACAATGATGACATCAAGGACGCGAGCACAAGAGCATGGATTGATAATTCAACGTGGTCACGTGACAAGGCATGGAAATCAATTCTCCATGTAAGCAAATATCTTTTGTGGGATTGCAGAACAGCCTCAGACAGGCAGAAATGCTGTTTGTGTTAAGTTGGATAGCATCACTTAAAAATCAAAATGATCAACCAACAAAGTGCAAGGCGAGGTCAGTCCAGAATTATTAGCTTTTTATTATTATTATAATTATTATTAACTAAGCCTCAACCTTGAGATGAAGGGAAATGAAAAGATTACAGATAAATCATGCAACCTCAAACGATTTAATCTCATGCTAAGAACAAAGTAATGTATCATCTACTTTGATGTTAAAAACAAGGTTTCAGTACCTGCTGTGAAGATTCTAGTCTATTAATATGTACATTTGCCTTTCTAGGATGCTGTGAGTCATCACAGGGCAACACTTGTTACTGTAGGCCCTGTCATGTAGGATATTGTATCACAGTAGCAGGGAAATGTACTGTAAATAAACTGACATGCAAAATCATTACATGTACATGGAAAACATCTTTTTAGTGAAAAGAACAATGCAAGGCACATACGTTTGGCAGAATTATAGATATATCATCCTCTGAACATGCAGTCACTTTACAGTACATATTGAGACAGCTTTAAATATAGAATGATCACGGTTGTAGAGCAAGGTATGGTAAGTGTGTAGTCAACCACACAGTTTACCGTGACGGGGTTATATTGAGCAAAATGAGGAACAGATTAGGAAGATTGTAAAACATGGACATAATTTCTGGGGCTGAAAAGTGTGATAGTGTGCAAAAACCTATGCTGTCAGCGAGCGTAAGATAAGTGCAGCAATGCAGTAATGTTTCTGCAATAATGCATATCATGATTATACAGGGCAGTGCAAGAATACAGGTCCCAGGGCCCAGACAGCTCCATATGTGGTGAGGAGTTTGTTTGCGGACTATTGGTAATAAATTATTGAATATGAGGTGGTCATATCGGGCCATATTTTTGTAACGACGGCAATGCAGATTTGTATTATGGATTTTAGTCAGCCTATTATTATGCCAGACTTCCAGTTTTGTTTGTTTTCTGTCTGTGACGTGAATGCGTGTGACCACTGTCAGATTGCTGCAAAGTAATATCCTTGAAATTGTATTTCTAATTTGTTTAATCAATATTAAGATTGAAAGCCAGATAATCAGTAGTATATTGCAAAATGTTTCAATTAAAAAAGACAGTTTCTCTTGAAAAAACAGCAACGATAGTTTGTCCTTGACATATAAGTAATTCCAGTCATAAAGAGATGAAGAGATATACGGCAGCTATGTTGTGTTGTCATATCTTAGATGTATAAAAAAACACTACATATTTAAAGCTTAAAAAGACCATTAAAGCCATCAAACAGCAACCTTTATTTCACTTTCCTTCCATTGTGAATCGCAGATAAAATGTTTGTTTTTACTGGATTCGACTGGAGATAACAAAGGTCTGGAGAAAGAAGCAGAGCCAACAGTTAACAAAAGGACATATTTTCAAACAAGTAAAAGACCAATAGTTTTCGCATTACAAGTTATACGTTTTACTCATTAGATGACTTTTTTTTTGCTTTAGTGAGTGATTTTTGTTTAATACTTAAGAAGTTTTGTTTGAATATATTGGCACAAATTGAATTCCATATGGTCTCACCCTCACAGGAAATCCAAGACCATATTTTAAATCTAATAATGACAATGATAAATATAGATGTTCTCACTTAAGCTTGTTCAGCATGTGGAATTCCCATCTACAGTATTGGCTTCCTGTCCATGGAGGCCTTAAATAATGTTTTTGAAATGCTTTAACTGTCCCTGACAGCCTCTCTCTGAGCTTTTCATGTTTTATGAGCATTAAACCTTAGACACATCAGCCAATTGGAAGTGTATAAACATTCTTTCTCCGGCATTTATATGGTGTAAGATTACCTTCTACCGTCTGCCACCTAGGTTTGTTGATATCACAATAAAATCCCCTCGGGCATAGGGTTTATTCTATTTAGCCACCTAATTTCCTGAATGTGTGCTGGGATACCTCTAGCTGTATAGTAATTCTAAGGCCCTAGCACAGTAAACTGTTTAGTTAAACTTGCTACACATGCTGGGGTAATCCTGTATTAGTGATGAGACAAAAAATACAGAAACACTTCAGACTATGACAGGAACATAATCGCTTCAATAACCAGTGGTTTATTTGTCTGCATGGCCCATTTTAAATGTAGAATCTGACAACTACCCCAAGCGATGAAAAGAACCAGCCAATCCCATCTGTCTCCAAACAAGGGTATCAAAGAATGTTCCTCGGATATGCTCGCTCTTTGCATTTATTGTGTAAATGTCTCAGAAGCAAAAATGAAACCAATGGGCTATATGTATTTTGCTGACATTAATACTGTCTTCATACCTATCCCCATTATGCAAAGTGTCCAAATGAAGGGCATGTCTGTCAACTGACATTAGGAGCATCAGTTTGGCAACAAACTACAGTATAGTTCTACAACTGTTCATGAATTCAGAGCACTGACTTCATTTCTGCTTGTATATTCCGAGCGTGACCTTCTCTCCCAAGTGTTCACTGAGCACAATGGCTGAGGAGTATCCTTCACTTGGGGTGAAAATGTATCACACCTTTACCGGCTGAGCATATATTCAGGACATGATAGATGCCACTTCTCAGGAAATAAAGTGAATAAAAGTTTTCAAATATTACAAATTAAGATAAGCATAAAAGCATGTTAAACCTAGCCATTACAGTAGTTTATCATAATACATAACTTTGTAAAACATGTAAGTCCAATAATGCTTTTATTACATAAATCAAGTTTTCTGGACGGCCCCTATCCACAACATGTAATCTGTGTTTTAGAATTAGCACTTATTGCACCAGATTGCAAAGAATTAGATCGTTCACTTCATACTGGGGGTGTCGAGATATACAGGTACTGATGATAACCCCTGATATTTAAAGATATTTAAAATATTACTATTATGTTAATAATAAACATATGATTATATTTTGTCAATCCAGTGCCTCTTAAATCATTTTAGTTTCTTTGCATTCTTGCTTTGTCTCCGACCCTCAATGCCCAACACATTGTTTTTTTTTGTTCATTAGTTCATCTGGTTGCCTTTCACTATCTTCAAAGTTGTATATGACATCAAAGTATGTCAAAGTAGTATTTACTATGTTTAGAATATGGGTACAGTCACACGTGCGAATGCAGGTGAGTGACCGTTGCCTGCCAAGGCGATAGTTGTGCTGAATGTGGGCAGCGCAGGATGTGATGCACATTAAAATCAGTTTGCTGCTTTGTAGTCCGTTTAAATTGTTGTGATGGAATAAATACTTATTTGCTATTGGTTAAGACTGCAACTTCGCCACAAAGTTGAACTCCACATGAATATTGGCAAAATACGTATATGTGTGACCCTGCCTCATCTCTGGAACGCTGCTGTCTAGAGACTTGGCTACATCTACACTACTACATTTTAGTTTAAAAAACAATATAGTTGCTACGTTTAAGCCTTGCGTCCACAGTGCTCTGGGTTTATGAGCCCCTAAAACATTTGGAAACGACCATGTGCGTCTTATTGGTAAGGGAGGCTTACATACCTTTCAGTAACAGTTCCACCTCATTGTCGGCCCAAGCAGATAAATCCCTGGTTTTACACTTCGCCATTGTTGTTCTTTCTCCAAAGTATTTTCTGTATTTTTAATTTATACATCCATGATTTTCAACAGCTGAGTAACGTCAGACTGCTTCCTGTTTACACCGGCACGCACATGCCCAGTGTATGCAAATGGTCATGTGATATGCATTTTCAGCCATGCTGATATCATGGTTAACATATTTTACAGTCTATGGTTAATATGGACAGAGATTAGTTCTGCTACGGAGCTAAAACTCTTTTGTGAGCGGAGATTGTTTTTGTCTAAAACACCGCTTAAAAATTAAAGGTAGTAGTGTAGATGTAGCCTTACTTTAAAGTGCCTCCGCTTCCTTTCAGTTGCAGCTTTCAAACGAGGGCTCCACTGGATTGTATCCCCTTCTGAAGCATTGCAATCCAGCATGGAATAGCAGTGTTTTTTTTAGAGACTTCATAAAACTAATAAATCCAACTATTAATGTCTTCTGTGGTTATTTATCCATGTATCTGTATTGAAAGGCGTTGTCGTTGGCATTAGCCATTAGCTGAAGCCTACAGAGGGCAAGATGTATCCCATGATGCATTGAGTCGAGTCTGCTGACGAATCAGAGTGAACATGTGTGTGAAAAGTGCTGATCTCAAATGTTCACAGGTCGAAAGAATGACTAGAATATCGTGAGTGAAATGAATAATGAGTAGATTATCCTTTGCAAAACTAAGTTTAAGATGAATTTGACTGTTAGCATTATTTATTTATTTCAAACGTTCTATAGATATCACGGTAATGAAGCTCAGCGTAAGTTCATTCAAGAAGACTACTATGCTTCACAGTTCTCTCTCTCTCTCTCTCTCTCTCCCAACCTAATCAGCTGCATTGTCATCAGCTGAATGTGAGCCTTCACTCTTTCAGTTAAACCAACCAGATTTTGCCACAATCTCCGTGAGCTATCGCGTTGTTGCATTCAACCTTTAAATCTCTTCTCCTCTCTGCTGCTCAGTTGTGATTTCAGGCAAAATCGATGCGAACCTCCTCTATCCCATTCACCTCCAGTTCAACGTCTCATCATTCCCAGCACCCAGGGTTCCTCCATCAGAAACCCCGCTTATCTCTCGGGGGGGGTAATTCCTATATATCCACGGCCTCTATACCCCTTGTAAATTAACATTGCGATAGAGTCTAATCGCTACTCAAACATATCAACCCATCATTCACCATGTTCATTTAACTTATTTCATTCTTAAATGAAGTCTCTCCTGATCCTCCTGACATATTGTTACCGGGATTTATTTTGGCCAGGATATTCGGGAAGTGAAAATCTGATATTGTGACAGCCCTACTTCATATACTGTACATTATACCTTTAACCATTTTTGTACAGCCCACATTTCTTATTTTAGTTTCTGTTTGTTCGAGACAAAATACTTCTGTAACATCCCGACGTGAAATGTTGCTAGAAACGTCCATGTTGCCATATGTGATGGACATCATTTCAAGGTTGAACGACATCACTACTGTAACATGTTTTATGAACATGGTCAAATGTGTCCCCAGCACATATGTCCTCGGAAATATATCATCCTCTTCACCTCAGCTAATTGTTTGAGAACCTTTATTTTTTTGTCATTTAATTTACGATTATGGCCGCTAAACAACATATGACATCCCCTCAGATTTGGCCATTTGCAGAAAATGATGAGTTACTACTAAATGTATTAAACTGTCCAAGTCCAATATTTTCTCTATCCTATCATTTTAAAACACAAATTCTCCCTGTGCCAGCCAACCGCTGTGACAAAGAGGAGTGAGGGGTATAAAAATAGAAACTGTCATCATTGGTTACTGTGAATGTCCACCCTGTAAAACAGACAGCGTCTAAGCTGCCAAGCTTCTTGCAAAGCCAAACCTCCTCTCCTCTTTTTATCAAGTGAGGGAGTGCATTTTGAATAAATATCATACCTGTCACTACTGATATTGATTTTCTATACCTTTGAAAAACTAAGAATGTTAACTGCTCCGTGTGTGTGGTTGTCAGCCCCTGATGCCTTAAAGGAAAAGTCCATTACTCAGTCACACTGGGTTTTTTTTTGTAAAATTGAAAATCAGGCCTGATGAGCTGGTGTCAGAGCTTTTTTTTTATACTTCACACGGGACTGACTCGTGCAATCAAACAACAATCAAGGCGGCGCGGCTCAGTGAAAACCATCTTTAACTGAATCACAGATAGAGTACACTATACATGCATAGTAAACCCATGACAAGATGGTTAAATGACTTCCTCTTGCAGCCTAGCACTGTCTTGGGAACAGCAATATTATACAAAACATGGCTATGTGTTATTCACCATTATACAATGTAAATGTGTTTTAATAGCCTCCATCTGTCATGCAGAGGAAACCAGCATTAAAATGTACTGTACATCTTTTTCCCCCCAGGAGGGAAGAGAGGCAGGAGTGAGAACGGAAAGCGAGATGGAGAGGGAGATGTTGAAGAAAAGGTTAAAAATAAATAAATAAATGAGAGCAAGTCAGAAAAGTCAGGAGTGAGAGCCAGAAGAAGACAAACTGCTGTGATTCAAAACACTTGAAAACTTGGTGGGAGACCTGGCTGTCATTAACACAACAGGCCCAAAATGAATATTGTTCAGCGGTCCTGTGAATCCTAAGCTGTAGGTGATGCAAGTACTACACCAGCGTGTCAAACAGACAGAGAGAGAGAGAGAAAAGCCAAGATGAGATGCTGTTGTTTTTGAAGCCGAAAATGGTTTGAGTCACATTTTGATCCTCTGGTGAAATGCCGCCAGGTTAAAGCCAGGTTAAAAAACGTTACCTCTGAAATGTTCTCTGGCTGGCATCCAAATTCAACAAGGATGCAAAAAAAAGACCGGACCTGAATGCTAACATTCTCATTTTGTTTGAATAGTCAGAGAAATGTTGGCATAAAGTGACTTAATTCACTGCGGAACATAAAAAGAAATGTTATCTTCTCCACAGAGGTCCCACTGAGATAGTAGCAGAGAGTTATAGCAATAGATATATGAATTGAAGGTCACCCTTCAAAGGCCCAAACAGTCTGAGAAAATAAAACACTGCAGGACGGAGCGAAGTGCCGAGCATGTAAAACTGGCATCTTTATACACAGAACGGTAAATAAAAGCGGGGATAGGACTGCAGGCTCTGAGGCATTATATAAAGGTGTTTTGAGGAAATTGCCTATAAAAACACTTCTCAGCTGCACTTTACCTATTATGATTTTACAGAGTGCAAAAAAAAATAAAAATAATAATATTGTCATATCCAAAGGAAGGCGCAGAATAGGTAAGCATTACAGAGATGCCACTGTTGAGGAACACTACATTTATTTCCCAGTGCCTCTATACGAATGGATACAGTGGATGGAAACAGGGATACATATTTCAGATGATAACTATTCAATGCGGGCACAATGTCAAGCCATTAAGCGGACCCCTCTCCTAGTGGACAAGTTAAATAATGTACCGTGATCAAATTTTCATTAATCTTTTGCATGATTAAAAAGTAGTGAATTAAACATAGGCTATCTGTGAGCGGCACTGAGAGCATTGTAAAAGACAGGTCTACATACAGCAATGTGAGACTGAGCACTGAACAGGCACTGAGGGGAGTTTAGCCCTCACATCTAGAAGTTAGGTGAACTGGAAAACAATATCCTCTATTGAAATATAGATTTTAAGTAGTTTTATTTTTTTTTTTTTGGATTCACTTGAGACTTGACTTTGCCAGGGGGAGATAGCTATATGTGACACCAAGATGTGACCCAGCCTCTCTCCCTCTCTCCCCCTCCCTCTCTCTGTAGGGCTGTGCACTGGATGTTGACAGGCATCAGCTCCGGGCGTTGATGGAGGGTGATAATAACACCCGCGGCAGCCCTTATCCTTGCATTCTCCGTATGCAAATCATTAGCTACTGCTTCTTTTGTTAAGCAAGGTTTGTACAGTGTGCTCTCCCTCTTTTATTATCCGTACTGCCAAGCCTGCGGAAATGAAAAGCAATGCAAATATGCCCGGCTTTTAGGAGTCGGCAGATAAAGCAAGGGAGACCTTCAAACCGCAACGCTTCATCCGCTTCAGTTTAGCCTTGACCGAGGCATGCAAATTATACCTGAGACGCAGGGAGAGTGACGCCGGGAGCTGCACAGGCGCAAAGCTGGGGCTCGAGATAGGCAAATCTCTGCTGAAGCAGACTTAATTGGCAGAAAATATATATAGAAAGGTTGAGAAAAAAGGGGTTTTGCTGAAGTCCCACCAGGGAGAAAAAAAAAAAAAAAAAAAAAAAAAAGCACACATATTTACGCCCCGTACCGTTTTCAGTCTTGACAGCGAAACGCTTGCGCAGCATTCCGGCCTTTCATTTTGTCATTTTGCTTCCAGGCGAGGATGTGTTCTAATGCTGACCCAGGTACACGGCGCAATTCAGCACTGCTTTATCAGATCAGTATTACATTCTCAATTCTCCCAGGAGTTTTATGGAGCCTTTCAGGAGCTTCCTGTAGTGGTGTGATCCTTATTGTGTTTGCGTAATGGCTGCTCCCAGGATAACATCTACGAGAGCTTGCTGCAAAACTGAAAAGAGTACAAGTAAACAAAGCCTAGATTATACACATCCACAGAGGATGAGGTAGCATATTAATGGCAGATGCCCATTTCTTGTATTATGCATATCTAAGTGAATGACTGAAGAAGACATCACATTTTAATAAATAAAAAAAAAAACAGCTGTGCTTCTTTGTATTCTGTAACATTTTTTTTCATATGCAGCCGCTTGAAAGCCTCATAACCATCATTATCTAAATGTTGCTATACACACCTGAACCTCCATCTGACTGATTAACTCGATCATCTATGGCTTTTGTTTTTTATTTTATTTTTTTTAGCATAGACCTTTCCTGCTAATTCCCTTTAGGCTACTGCTGAGGCTGATTCCAGTGGATGTACAGCCCGCTCCACTCTCCCTGTGCCCCCTTTATCTGACATTGTCAGCACCGAAGGGGCCTTTATGTGGCCTGACTGCTCCATGCAGAGTTAGGAGGAGGCTATTAATGTAACTTTCTGGTCAAAGGGCAACAGCACACATTGCCCTGATGACTGGTCATAGGGAAAACGACGCACCGCTTCATTTCCTGATATGATGGATAGTGGATTTGTATTCTGTGCGGACTTCTTCGACACATGTTGAAAGAGAAGGGGATAAAGAAACACAGTGAGGGACAGAGACAGGGATAAAGACAAGCAGCGAGCGTAGCGGGGGGGGGGGTGGTATGGTAGGGCTTCCCCTGTGTGTTTTCACCTGCAGTTTGAGCTCCCTCGTAAGAATCCCGCTTGCCTCGCTGAAGTGTACTGTGACGACAAAAGCTGGTGGCACTCCACCTAGGATGAGTGGCATGGAGAGGCATAAAGGATAAACCACATCTCAATGGTTATTTGGTACATTTTACTCAAATACTGCACTAATAGTGCAGTGTACCTATAATTGACAAGAATTGGCCTTGACCAACTGCCACTTTGCTCGTTTGAAAGCCATGATGTCTCTCTCTCATGGGTGGGCCAAATTCTCTGGGCGGGCAAAGCAGAGAAAGGGGGAGGTAACCTTTCCTCTTATGACATCATAAAGGGAAGATTCCAGATTGGCCCATCCGAGCTTTCATTTTCTAAAAGGCAGAGCAGGATACCCAGGGCTCGGTTTACACATATCGCCATTTCTAGCCACTGGGGGACCATAGGCAGGCTGGGGGAACGCATATTAATGTTAAAAAAAAACTCATAAAGTGAAATTTTCATGCCATGGGACCTTTAAGGCTACTTTTCTCCCCCTAATTCTGTTATTGCTTTTGTAGCTTAACAAAAAGGGTTGATCATTATTTTTTCTGACATGCAATCGACTTATTAAATACATGTTCTTTTTGACTTTAAGTGAGCAATGATCTTGAGAAAGCAACAAGAAACAAATAAACTGGACTATGTGGCTCATAGTGAGAAGCCTAGAGGGTAGTGTTTTGGAGATGGAACACCGCTAAGCACAAAATTAACATTAACAGTCAAATTTTTGTCTTTTTTTTTCTCCTACTGTTCAGTCTCTGTAGTCTTACTTTTCCTCAACAAAAAGATTTGTGCTGTTTTTTTCATAAGGACCGGCTTCCAGCAGATGTAGAGGTGAGCTTATTGAAATTTGAATAACCAAACACCAAAAAAAGTGAGAAGATAAATGATACATCAAAGACAGGATTTTCTGTTGCCGAGTCTCAGAGACGTAGCAGGCTGGTAACATCATTAGCATAATAATGCTGCAGATGTTAAGTAGATCTCTAAAACCTAAACCACTGTGCCTTTGACAACATCAACCGACATCTTTCTAAATCAGTCATAAAAAAAACCCATCAAACTCAAGTTTAAACGTTGTTTTTAATTTAGCATAAGCTTGTTAGACAATGTTTAGACACATACCATTCAAGTATTGTACCAAAGGGAAATGAGCACTGTTTCCACATGCATGTGGCAGCAATAAAGGGGAACACTACCTAAATTAAGAATTCCAATTTGTTACCTCCATGGCCTATGAAAGGAACATGAGCTACATGTGCCGGTGGGACCGGCCCGTTCCCATATAGCAGCCTAAAATCTAATATTTTATCTGCTTTTATATGTCTAACTGTTCCTAACTGCTCTTTAATGTGTAATTTCTTATACGGCACTGTAACTTTTATTCTCGTATTTCATCTGTTTTTCCTTTTTTAATCATTTTTATGTAAAGCACTTTGAATTGCCATATTGTTGAAATATACAAATAATATACGAATATAGTAATATACAAATAAAGCTGCCTTGCCTTGCCTTACTCCCTCTCAAAGCCAGAAACCAGAGAAGTACGTCTCAAACTCGTGATGTCATCAAGTGTAAAGTCTGGAGCTGCTCCGTGGACAATGAATGGAAGACGGATTTGTTTTCATTTTTTATATACCCAAATGAGCTTTATTCCATTGTAGTGTTCTCACTTTTGAAACAGAAAATATAGCCGTATACTCAGATGGGGGGGGGGCTCTAAGTGTCATCTAGAACATCTTCCAGGTCATTTTCTACAGAGCAGTTCCACACTTTATACTTGATGACATCACAAATTTCAGTTTTAGCACTCTAGTTTTTGGATTTACGTTCATGTCTACTATTTTTGGACTGTCTTGGACCATAGGAGTAACATGTAAGAATTTCAAAAAATGGGCGTAGTTCCCCTTTAGGTGTAATACTTTTGCTTAAAGGATAATTCCGGTGTATCTTGTCTTTTGTAACCACACTTTTGTAGGTTTGGCCACCATTTCAATCAGGTATTGTAATTTTGTACTCACCAAAGTTATCAGGGAGACATCGCTCCAGCACTAACAAAGGCTGACGGGTTAAGAAACGAGCAGTCGGGTGTGTGATCACACAAGTTGTAAACACGGCAACGGTTGTACAACAGGCGGTAAAACTAAAGGTCAATACAGCCACCATAAGAGTACAAACGCCTCGTTGCACAGGGAAACCGTATGGTAGGTCAACGTTGAGCTGGGAAGCTGGTCTGTAGCCTGCGACCGGCAGTTTTACAACAGACAATTTAGGTAAACATTTTTTTTTTTTTAAAGCGTGTTTTCTTTTGGCATTATAGGCCTTTATTTGATAGGACAGCTGAGGACATGAAAGGGGAGAGAGAGGGGGAATGACGCGCAGCAAAGGGCCGCAGGTCGCAAAATGAAAAAAATGAACCGTACAGGACTCAGCCTCTGTACGCACGCAGATGAGCTACCCAGGTGCCCCACAATTTTATTATAATGTTTTTTTTTTTTTTTAAATAAGTCCGGCTATCCAGGGTATTTGTTTAAAACCTGCATGATCATCTGAGTGTTTGTGTTTCTTAACTCACCAGACTTGTGTTTTTAGTAACGCCACCATGTTCCCAGATCCCAGCAAATAACCTGTGGAGTGTGTTACCATAAGTGACGGCCAAAAGATCCACTTTGTAATAAACGGGACTTCTCCTTTAACGCCACAGGAAAATAAAATGGCATACACCGTGCCTTGTACAGTCTCATCTAAAAACATCAACACAGTTGCAGAGTCCTCTTTACAAAAGGGAACACGTTTCATTAGTACAGTAACGGTTCTAATTAGTAGCACAGTACGTACATTCATAAGTATTAATATTCAGTGCATGGATAATACCTGTACACATGTAGTGTAAGCAAATTAAATGCATGAGTCCATGTCCATCAAAGGTCTCTATACCTTAGTGATGAAGCCTCAGACGTTCAGCGGATCAGCCCGTGAGACTCTACGCCACCTCTATATCTGTAACCATTGGGGCGTTGAGATGTGGCTCCAGCAGCGATGAATCTCACATGAATTCAGAGTTTTACATTTCTGACGTGACATTGAGCGTTCCATGTTTGATGTAGGACTCTGGTTGACAGCAGGATGTTTTAAACGCTTTAGAACTTAAGTTGTGAGAAGGAAAAGAACAAGGGGAAATAAACCTCAGGTGTGCCTCAGGGAAACACAAAACATGAACTTTACGCTTCCTCTGTGATGAAAGGATAAGGTGAGATTCCACGTGTGGTGGAAGAGCTAAGTGAAGATAGAGGAGGAGAAAAAAAAATTCTACTCCATTACCTTCGCCAGTGCTCGGTTTATTGAAAATCCATGAAAGCTATGTTCATATTTGGCTCCTTGCATGGCCTCCACCTATTGTTCAACACACGGTGGGAAATATATACTTGGATTTGTCTGCGAGACAAGCCCGCCAATGCTAAGTTATGAAGTTCACAGTATTCCACACAGTACCAGTGAACGCGTCTCATACCAGCTCCGATTCATCATACTCCTGTTGTTGTATTTCTAAAGTAAAAGCCAAATGACAATGCATGGTTCATATCACTAAAGGTGGTTAAAAAGAGTTTTTAGAAGCCTCTCAGGTTAAAGACAGACCCATCTAATCAGCTGGATCAACTGAAGACACGATAAATCACCAAAACTGGAGATGTGAGGTTCCCACCCAACAGGCATGACATGTTGTTTACGTGCATCCTCATATCTTGATGATAGAATATTATTATATTACTTTGCATTAAACTCCAAATATTCACCAAATATTAGCATGAAAACAAGTGTTGATAAGACAAGGTTTACATGATTTAGCGTCCTGGCTGATATCAGAGATACTATACATCAGCACCTGTTTATTGTAATACAGACGTATGCTATGTATTGTCATACACCATCTTTAATCAAATCATAATGTATATTACTGAAAATGTGCACTCATTGGCGTCTCTCTTAGGTAGGTTCCCACCGTCGATACACAGCTGAGAGCAGTTTGGATCGCTGCAGCCCTTTTATTTCATCAGTCTCGTTTATAGAGCTTTATTTTTGATCCATTTCTGGCGTTTCCAGCTAATGTGAGCTGCGTTAAAACCCTGTGCGCGCATTTCTTTCATCTAGCTGATGGACGGCAGCGAATAATGAAACGGATATCTGGCATTTACAGTACTTGGGCAAGATAAAACTCTAAAATGTGGGACCAAGACGTTTCTTTTCCTCAAAATAAATCTGTAATAATTACAGGATTTCTACAGTGCAAATATAGATTCTGTAGAGTAGAGCAATAACATCTTTGACTCTTTGTTTCCCAAATTAGTTTTTTTCTTCTTTTTTTTTTTTACAACAGTTGTGCAGCCAGTCTGTACTACCATGATTCTCCTCAATCACGGCATGGTAAGCTCTTGGAAGAAACTAATTTTCCATAACCAAAAAAAACGTTTTTGCAACAGCTGCAACAAAACAGGAAATATTATTATTTTTTTTATTTTTTTTTTTAAGAGAGCACAGATTCAATTTTGAGACACAATAGAAGGTATCGCACATTCACATTGTAGGAGATGAGAGATAGGCTGGCTAAGAGCTAATAAAGTGATGCTAATGTGCTTTGTGATGCGGTGGAAGTCCCCAGCTTTCAGCTGGAAACAGATGGGATCGCTCCCACAGGATCAAATAAAATACGTCCATCTCTGACTCTGCAGAGCATGGCAGATTCAACAAAGCCTGCCTCTCAAAGGCGTGCTGTCTGTGGGCACTCACACACACACACACTCACACTCACACACACACACACACACACACACACACACACACACACACACACACACACAAGTCCTTTGCGTAAAATAAATGTGGCAGAGCACACGCCACAATGATGAGGTTGAATCGAGGCATATCAATCGTGACACAGACAGGACGAGGAACCAGATCAAAACAATCACTCACGACTAATCAGTGGCGGGCCTCTGCCAACTGCTGGGAAGGTGATGACGCACAAGCCTCAACATTCACAGCATCCTATGGGCTGACCGTACCACTGGTAAACAGCACGTCTTACCTTCCTCATTCCACAGGCTAAATCATAACATGTCAAGCTCCGCAACGGTGGCAAGACCTTCACATCCTACAGTACGTGTTTATTCAAATCCCTTGAATATATGGAACGGTTGATTCAAGGCTAAGCTGGGTAGACATCTATAAATACCCATCACCTTGCCATATATTTTCCATATCACACTGTCAGTGGGAGCTGCCATACCATAAGAATATTCTCTAAACCCTCGCCGCTTGTCCTAGTACCTGCTGCCGCCCCTTCCTTCAGTCTACGGAAGCCCTTGCCTCCAGAGATAACCGCTGCAGAGATCACCCTGTCCCTGCGTCCCCCGTCCCTCTCGCAAGGACGTCCCCGGACCCACATTTCTGGGTCATCGCTGAGCTCATAGATGGATCCATCTTCCACGCTGTGCTCCAAGGACTCCAGGGAGGAGTCCGAGGCCTCGTCGCCCAGCGCTGTTAACGGCCGCCCGGGCAGTCCCGACGTAGAGCGCAGCTTGTACTGCAGCAGGACGCCGCGTCCTTTGCCTCGGCCCTCTCCCTGGTAGGACTGTTGCAGGGATTCCTGAGAGGAGGTGTCGCTGCGGTCCTCGCCTCCGAAGGCCGAGTCTGGGCCATCCACGACAGAATCCCTCTTCAGCAGTTCAGGAGACAGAGTGCTGGTGGTGGCCACCAGGAAGTCCACGGGCCCACAGTGGGCATTTAGAGAGATCATTCCCTTTCCTGTAGGAGGCAGGCACACAGACATTTAGAGGTCACCCAGAGGGACACGTCATTGTCAGTTACATCACTTAAAGGAGATTATTATGCAAGTCGCACTTTGAATTGTGTGAACTGAAAATGACTTGAACCCTGTATCATTCTGTATTTATTTCAAATTCTGCTGCTGTTAACATTAATAGTGCTAGCTAAAGTTTCTAGTCTCCTAGAAAATGACGTTCCCACACAACAAAACTGCATTGTCAATTACGTTTCGAGAGAAACGTATTTTCCCGCGACCGGCGCACGTGGTGAACCGGTTGCTGTTTTAAACTGAACTGAAACAAAATTATTGAACTACTTTGGGCAGGTTCAGGAAAAGATTATGGCTGGGTTAAAATAAGTAAGTTTGTTACGTAATTGAAGTTACGAATGTGAGTTGAGTTAAGTATGTTACGTAAAACAAGTCAACGTTGACTTTTGGTTTCACACGGAACACGGACAGCAGTCGCATGGGTGCAAGTCCTCCTCCATACGCAGACTTTGATTATATACATTTTTGTAATATGTCAAAGACAAACCTAATCCACGACAAAATACGTTTCCCTCAAAATGTAATTGAGAATGCAGTTTTGTTGTATGGGAATGTAATTTCTAGGACACAGATTGTGTTTACATAGTATTTAAAAAACTAGCTTGGAATAAGTTGGTCATGAATAGGGTTGGGTACCGAAATGCGGTGCCAATAGGGCATCGGTTCCAATGTAAATGGTAGTAACGAGACCGAATAAAAACGAAAATTTCGGTGCCTCATTTCGGTGCCTGACTTTGTTTTTTTCAGAAGCATCGCTGCACGGGATGCTACGTTACCGTTAGCTAGTAGCTGGATTAAACACAATGGTTAAAATGCTGACCGCTTACGTTAAGCGGTATAAAGTGTGACTGTATTTCCCTGTAGAAAAACAACACAGACGGTGCATTTACTTGAAACTTGCCAGCCTTGTGGTCCATTCAAAGTTATTGTAAAATACCCTTTTCCCATCTGGTGCATGTTTTTGTCGTTTACCAGCAACTTACAGGTGAAATAAGTCATTGTTATAAGTTATTGTTATTACATTATTAATCAATCATTTAATTTTGACCATATGGCCTTAGCATAGCCTTGGTCGTTTTGTGCTCCTTTTTTAAATATTTAATATTATATACATTATATATGTATTACATATATTTCGGTTCAGGCACTGGCACTGTTTTAAAAGTATTGTTTTAGCACCGCTATCGGAAAAAACCCAAACGATACCCAACCCTAGTCATGAAGTAAAGTTTGTGCAAGTGGGAAACGACCTCATTCACTTGGCATAATTAACAAAACGCTGGCAGGCAGTTTTTAAATTACCGTGCAACAATGTATATATATATATATATATATATATATATATATATACACACACACACACACACACACACACAGTATACAGTATGATTTGTGTGTGGCCTGTCTGCACTGATTCCCAGAGCCATCAGAAAAATGTGAAAAAATGTGATTTTCTATCATGAAGGAAAAAAAACGTTCTTTCTTTTTGACCTCTGAAGAGGCTGTTCTATCTGATCCATACCTGTTATTTTGGGGATGCCTTCCAGTTTGGGAACTGGAAGAGTGATAATTAAGCCTTGGGCAGTGCCCACCCACAACAGCCCCTGGCAAATTAGCAGACTCGTGACTCGCATGCTCTTTTGACCTGCAATATAGAAAACATTGACAGACAATTGATTTGAGTTTTCTTCACCAACCGCTGTTATAGAATGACAGAAACCTCAACACTACAACAGATTACAGGCTCTTTTGAAATAATAATAGATAACTCCCTGTTGTGACTGGATGGTCTATCTTTTAAAGAGTAAATTATGAACTCCCATTGATTTTTTATTTTCATCACCAGTTCTTCCAAAATGCTGTATTTTGCAAGCTGTTCAGTCCTAGCATGATGAAAAAAAGTAAAAAATACTTTGATTGTTGGTTATCAGTGTTAGCTTTGGGTAAGGTTTAAGCTCTGTGATCAATCTGTATTTGACAAGCTTAACACATGCACAGCACAGCCACCTAGGGCTTTGGGTTTATTATAACAAAATTGGATTTGTCTACTTGCTACTGACCCAGTTGAAAGAAAAACTCATAGAAGCACAAAGTAGGAAACGAGAAACTGTGAAGTCGGTGTTGTATGTCTCTGCTTGAGATCTGAGTGCTTTTGAAATATTGAGCTTAAACGTTTTCGCCTCCTACTTTAATAGCAAAATGGATATACAGGGAATTTTGCTTTTTTTGGATAGATTGAACAGATAGACATCCTAAAGGTGCTCTAAGTACAGACATCATAATCCTATCATTTTGGTAGATTAGATCAGACCTCTGCTCAGGCCTGTGTGGGCATGTGCAGTCAGTACGTGTCTGACATCTTCCTAACCTTTTTGTTAATTTTTGCTGGAACTGCTATGGCAGAGCAACTTAAAACTTAAAAACGTAAACAATAAACATATCCAACTTCAACGTGAGAACAGGCCTGATCATCCAGAACAACTGATTGCTATTCAGGGTATGCACAGAGGTATGTCTTTCAGAGACAGAACCAAACAATAAAATAGTCAAAACATTTTTTTTACTTTTATGTAAAAGGTTTGTCTGGTATGACATAACAGAGAGTAACGGTTTTCAATAAAATAAAATAGCCATGTTATTAGACTTTGTTTTAGAAACAATTACTATAGTAGTTATTAAAAAAGGTTCTGATATTAGATCCTTAAACGTGGCTTGGACCAGAAGACACTTTAACAACATTCCTTCAGGTTACATATTTAGATTTTTAGAAAGATTATCAGAAAGACTTGCACTGTCAATTCCTTTTTTAAAGTTTTGACTTTCAGTTCATTAATTCAATTTCAGAGAGTGCATCTACCTCATCATACTTGCACATTGGGAGTCTATGACTCATCTTTTAAACAAAGCACTAAATGGGTGTCTTTGAGTGGCATTCACTTAAACACTGACTTATTTAAAAAAGTACATGTATTAACACACGTTTGTGTTCACATAATTACAATAAGAGGTTGAACTGCTGGTATCAATGTTTGTAGGTTTGTTGTCTATTCTGGTACGTAGCTAATCAGATCTGTAAGATATAGCAAGTTGATATTGGTAATTATTGTACTCCTCCGTTAATGTGACAAATTAAGTAATTTAGGGTGATTTTCTGATTTGTTGATAATCCTTGGGGTGAGCTTAGCCAGTGATTTTCTTTGGTTAAAGGTACATTTTATTCGTCCTGCGATGGAGCATGATGCAAGCGGCAACATAACTAATGTGTCGGGAAGTTTTTCATTGCGGAACTGTTTTTGTAGCACCGCATTAGTGACGGGGAACGGGTAATTGCACACTCTTATTATACATGCACATCCTTTGTTTCCACTTAACAAAGGGGTGAAAAACACTGTTTGTTGTGGATTTATTTTTGCATTTCTTCTGTGGTCCCTCAGCGTTTGGCTCCCCATTGTGGCCTAGTTATCTATAGAACCATTTACCATAATATCCATGGCAACCGTAATTGAATTACACCAGCACTCATGTGATCGCAACTCTCATTTACATGGGTAGCTGTATTTAACTGTTTGTTCTGTGTCATGCTCAGATTATGACGATTTGCTACTAGTGGCTCAACAGAGTCATTCATTATTTCATTCCACTGTGCGGGGATGAATCATCCACAGTACGGAGCTGATGCTGTGGGTAGAGGCAGAGCAGTGCAGCACACTCAGCAAACAGAGAGCAGACGCCTTCAGGTGGAGACCTTGGAGGGTCACAGCGGTTGGTCAGGCGACGTCAAAAGAAGAAGAAGAAGAAAAAAAAAACGACTGTTATGTCGAAACATGTCTGCCACCTGCTCACATCGCCCAAGAGTTAAGAGGGTTTGAGCGAGAGAGTGATGCTCGTGAACACCCACTCTCGGGTAACCATGAAATCTGAAGTCGGAAGATGTGGGCGCCAGGCATTGTCTTTTTAGAATAGTGATAAAAAGGGATAATGACAAAGGCACTTGAGATTAAGGAGGTATATCTTAACCTCGAGCAATCTTGCAACTCAGATTTTTTTTTGCAGTAATGCAGAGTTTCTCCAGTGTGTAGTGGGTTTATCATGGAAGCCGGTATTTGCCTTGAAAAGACGATGTCTCCAAAGATAAATGTTTCCCTGTGATATGTCACTGAGGACTTTATTTTAGAATATTATTTCTTCACCCTAAGGATAGAACTATTAAAGGCATTAGTAGAGAAGAGATCAGCACTTTCCCTCTGCCTCAGAAAACTTCTGTTGTTTACTGCAACTGGAATTCCCTATTGAGTATAAATCACATTAAGGGGAAAGGATTAGGGGGTATATCATTACTGCATGTCCTAGCATAAGTCAAGGAGAAACCTGGGGGAGCAGAGACCCGTTGGTAGAGGGAAACTATCAGTATTTCATGTGCAGTATCTGTGGTTTTCGAGTGTCGGGGGATCCTCTTTTCTCTTGTGAGCTCGACAAATCACAAGTTAATTCAAAGATCCTCTTCCTTTTGTGGACCCTGAAGACATGAGCCGAGCAACTCGTATTCCTTTCACCCTGTAACTTCCCCCAGGGCCAAGCCTTGAGGCCGTCTGCTGCATATTTCAAGGGGAAGCACAGGTGCAGGGTGAAAATGACCTCTGGGTCACCGGTTTTCTCTGGATACCACAGCCACAGGAGTCTCCTCTTGCAAAAAAATAAAAAATAAAAGAACTTTGATCTAAAAGAGAAAAAGTTTGTTTTTGTTCTTTGCTCTTTACTCTTTACTCCAACTCACCAGAGAAAACCTAGTTGTGCTACCACAGCTTTAAGTATTGCTCTAAATACATCAATCACAGTCTGGTGTGACTCATCAAAAAGGACGAAATTGCCTAAATCCAAATGCATTTATACCACTCCCTGAAGCTCAAGATGATCTTCACATGTACTAAATGAGCTGAGGGCCCACATGCCACAGCCTGAACATGTTTGAGGCAAGCTGGCATTGAGTCACATGTACTCAAATATCACCATTAGACAGTTTTGGGTATGCTTTGTTGCTATCTAATTTGTTTGCCATAGTTCTTTCCTCAAAAAAAGAAAAAAAAAAAAAAACACCCACACTGGCTGATAAATATTTCATCCATCATGAAGGAAGGCACACAGGAAGTAATAAGCCATCTGTGGCATCCTAAACGGACTGCAGAGAGAAGTAAAACGGGCTGTGAGAAGATTTTAAAGCAGAGCGGATGAGATGAAACGGGGAGTGGGAAGGAGAAAGTGGGACAAAAAGAAAAAGAAAATATTAACTCAAAAGGGAGGAAAGCGGAGAGGTACATGCAGAGAAAAAGAGGTAAAATGGGCACGATACCACTGAAGCATGGACGCTTAAAGACAAGAGCGTTTCCATGGGAACCCTTAGTATGAAAATCTTTAAGGCTGCCATTTTACTGCTCCTTCATGACTTTATTTTCTTTTTTATTAATCCCTAGCTCTCACCCCGTGGCTCTATTATGGCTCTGTGAAGGCCTGAGAAGGATACTTATTCAGGTCAGTCCCCAGAGTGCAAGACCCAAGGAGCGACTTGGACAAGACAAGAATACCATTTTCTGGGGAGGAGAGCATCATCAGTGTTCATTTGGTGCTCTCTGATGCGACACGTACAAATTACATTACATTTTGTGGTAGAATTTTGAAACAATAAATTGCCACAAAGAAAAACAATTCTAGGTTCTTGGTTTTTTTTGCTGTTTTTTTTAAACACAAAAAAACAAGTGTTTCAGCTGCTCCGCGGGCTGGAGGTTGACCTCATGTATGTGTGTATCAGTGATGTGTGTGTGTGTACCAGTGTTCAGCAGCGTGGAGCGTGTTGAGATGTTGATTTCCTGCAGAAGCTCCAGTGTTTCGGTATGAAAGAGACGGATGGAGGAACCCTCGGAGAACGCCATCCACACCCCTCCACCGGCACACGCCATGTGTGCCACGCTGATCATTGGGTCTGGGTGGACTTCAAACGTCTGTAATGGAAACAATAATACTGTTATAGTTTACTTTTGTTAAAGCTTCTTTTTTTATTTCTGTGTCATGCCAAACAGCTGGCCCCATCCCACATGGGATTACAAGACACCGTTAACAAAAACATTCATTGCCCGGTAATACAAAAAAGATTTACCACACTATAAAGTACTTCTATATTCTTTTAAATAACATTTGAGATAACAAATGCACTAAAATGAACTGTAAGGGTGAAAGCAGGAAATTTGGGACACTGTTTTTTTAAATTCTCAAGACTACTTTAAGTGTGCTTAAGTGTAAACCCTTTCCCATCAAAAGTAAAGTGTATTGTGAAAATATTTTGATGATAAGTCAAACTTGTTTAAGCTGCATTACTCTTATGACCTAAAAGAGAAAAGCATCATTCCCCATAGTGTTCATCTATATCAAAACATAAAATGCTAACTGCCGTGATTATATCATGACATGATGGGGTGAGTAGACGCTCGGTGAATTCAGTTGTTGCTTTTACACTTGCTTCTCTGTGAATAAAGTCTAACTGTGCCTCCTAATTTTGTAATTTACAGAGTCACTGACACACGGGACTTAATATTTGCATCATTCCCCTGGCTTCTATCTTTTGAAGAGCACAATGGAAAAGGAGAGTTTCAGGCACACAGTCTTAATGAGTAGCTTGAAATAAATGCAATGAGCCTTATCATGGCAACACATGGCGCCCTGCGGTCCAAGGCGTGACAAGGGTTGGTTTGGGCATCATCTTGGAACTCATATCACTCTCAGTGCATAAAGTGCATGAGGCTGGGCAATTAGTCAATGAGAGCGGGAGAGAAAAGATGGGAATGCACGCCCCCACCGGCGGACAGGGATTACCACCTGTTTGTGTGCCCTTGCCAGTGGGTCCTCCTTTGTTTGAAATTAGGGAAAAGGAGAGAAGCCTTTGATGTGTTTTCTCTTCTAATTGACTCCTCAGCAGTGGGCGCCTGCTCCGCCAGGGAAACAGATATGCAATGCATCTCTTGGTTTTTCAAGTGCAGCCATCAAGAACTTAGATATCCGTAATAAAAAGGCACATTTCACCTTCAATAACCCATTGCAATTCAAATACGTTGACAAGTTTGTAAAGGAAAACACAGTCATACTGTGCGGTATACGCTGAATAATTATCACTCATCATTAATTATGACTATAATTAATCGTTATCAAGCGTGGTGGCTCTAAAAGGGAATTCCAGCGAATCAATGGCTGACACGCTGTAATTGTTGGATAACATCTTGCTTACCATATGTTTGAAACCACCTGGAAGGCACTCTGGGAAGCTAAATGTATATTAGACTGGGCTACACAGGAATCTCAACAAGTGCCTGAAAATGCATTTAGATCAGTGATTTAAAAGCTACAGTGCGTAGTTTCTGTCGCCCCGATGAGGTATTCTGAGTGATGACAACAACGCTGTCGGCGCATCCACATGACGCAAGCCTTCAGTGGTCACGCACCACCCCCACCCCTCCTCCACACAGTTGCTAGTAGCGTATAGTCTATATCCACGACGTTCCACTCTTGCTCCGTTGCCGCCGGAAAATCAACCAGCTTTCACTCTTCTGTTGCACGACTAAAACAACTTTTGAACGTACACAAAACAAGTTCCTTCGAGGCTATTTTGCAGAGGCAACGTGACTCCGCTCGGCACATGACGATTGTGATTGGTTTAAAGAAACGACAATAAACCAGAGCATGTTTTTCTCCCATCCCAGAATGCTGTGTGGACTAGCCAGACCCTCCTCCGCGGTTCTGTGGAGGAAGGTCTGGCATAGCGAGACAAAGTGGCATATACAGTGCCTTGCGAAAGTATTCGGCCCCCTTGAACTTTTCGACCTTTTGCCACATTTCAGGCCTCAAACATAAAGATATAAAACTGTAATTTTTTGTGAAGAATCAACAACAAGTGGGACACAATCATGAAGTGGAACGAAATTTATTGGATATTTCAAACCTTTTAAACAAATAAAAAACTGAAATATTGGGCGTGCAAAATTATTCAGCCCCCTTAAGTTAATACTTTGTAGCGCCACCTTTTCGCCGCGATTACAGCTGTAAGTCGCTTGGGTGTCTCCATCAGTTTTGCACATCGAGAGACTGACATTTTTGCCCATTCCTCCTTGCAAAACAGCTCGAGCTCAGTGAGGTTGGATGGAGAGCGTTTGTGAACAGCAGTTTTCAGTTCTTTCCACAGATTCTCGATTGGATTCAGGTCTGGACTTTGACTTGGCCATTCTAACACCTGGATATGTTTATTTGTGAACCATTCCATTGTAGATTTTGCTTTATCTTTTGGATCATTGTCTTGTTGGAAGACAAATCTCCGTCCCAGTCTCAGGTCTTTTGCAGACTCCATCAGGTTTTCTTCCAGAATGGTCCTTTATTTGGCTCCATCCATCTTCCCATCAATTTTAACCATCTTCCCTGTCCCTGCTGAAGAAAAGCAGGCCCAAACCATGATGCTGCCACCACCATGTTTGACAGTGGGGATGGTGTGTTCAGGGTGATGAGCTGTGTTGCTTTTACGCCAAACATAACGTTTTGCATTGTTGCCAAAACGTTCGATTTTGGTTTCATCTGACCACAGCACCTTCTTCCACATGTTTGGTGTGTCTCCCAGGTGGCTTTTGGCAAACTTTAAACGACACTTTTATGGATATCTTTAAGAAATGGCTTTCTTCTTGCCACTCTTCCATAAAAGGCCAGATTTGTGCAGTATACGAACGATTGTTGTCCTATGGACAGAGTCTCCCACCTCAGCTGTAGATCTCTGCAGTTCATCCAGAGTGATCATGGGCCTCTTGGCTGCATCTCTGATCAGTCTTCTCATTGTATGAGCTGAAAGTTTAGAGGGACGGCCGGGTCTTCGTAGATTTGCAGTGGTATGACACTCCTTCCATTTCAATATTATCGCTTGCACAGTGCTCCTTGGGATGTTTAAAGCTTGGGAAATCTTTTTGTATCCAACCGGCTTTAAACTTCTCCACAACAGTATCTCGGACCTGCCTGGTGTGTTCCTTGTTCTTCATGATGCTCTCTGCGCTTTAACGGACGGACTTCTGAGACTATCACAGAGCAGGTGCATTTATATCGGAGACTTGATTACACACAGCTGGATTCTATTTATCATCATTAGTCATTTAGGTCAACATTGGATCATTCAGAGATCCTCACTGAACTTCTGAGAGAGTTTGCTGCACTGAAAGTAAAGGGGCTGAATAATTTTGCACGCCCACTTTTTCAGTTTTTTATTTGTTAAAAAAGTTTGAAATAACCAATGAATTTCGTTCCACTTCATAATTGGGACCCACTTGTTGTTGATTCTTCACAAAAAATTACAGTTTTATATCTTTATGTTTGAGGCCTGAAATGTGGCAAAAGGTCGAAACGTTCAAGGGGGCCGAATACTTTCGCAAGGCACTGTAACCCGTCAAATCAAGGAGGACACAGAGGATTGAAAAAAAAAACAGAAGAGGTAATTATCTTGTAATTTTTATGTCCTCTTTGTCTCCAAAGCGGATTGTTGATCGTTGCTGTTGTCCTTTCTCAGGGGTGACATAAAACATAAAAAAAATAATGCCGGACTACACCGTTTTGTAAACATAGCCATACTACGAAATACAGAAAGAATTCTGTGGAGCTGATAGTCTTAATTAGCTTTATGTCAACTCATTTGGCAACGGCTTTAATGTAACGGACGTTCATTAACATAAAATAGTCGCTCACTACAGCTTTAACATTTGTAAGTAGAGATGCACCGATAGACCGGCCGGTGACCGGAAATGGACGGTTTCCACGTGCTCGGCCATGACCGGCGACCGGCAGGTCAGTCTGACATATGGCGATTTCATGCCGGTCAATGCTACAATTAACTGACAACATAAGTTATACGAGTTACGGTTCTCAAGGACGCACACACGGACGCGACAGCACAGTCTCTTTTTCCTTTCTCTCAACTTTTCCGCCGTGTGTCACGCGTACCCGCTCGCGGTGTGAAGCGCGTGTCCGTGCTATTCTCGCACATGTAGGGAACCTCGTGAATTAACCTGCAACATGTCAGCTGTTTGGAAATTCTTCAGCGTGTGTGCAGAAGATAACAAGTTTGCAATATGCAACACCTGCAAGGAGAAAGGTAGGGCGTGGAGGGACGACACCAAAAACCAAAATCTGATTTCTTTTGTTGGATATTGGATGTTAAAAGAAGGAAATGGTTCTAACATTGCACTTTAGATGTGTGTAAATTTCCCACACCAGGAGTAATTTATATAGTTATATTTTATAGGGATCCATTATCTGTTCAAAAAATGTTCTATGTTCTGCGCAAAATGTTCTATTAAAGAAAAGATAGAAAATAAATATTTGTGTGTGCTGTAAAGTGGTTAGAAAAACGGAAATCGGAATTGGCCTAGAAAGTTGTAATTGGTGCATCTTTTGTAAGAAAAACGTTTTTTTTACACAAATATCAATTCACATGTCAATATTGACGAATAGAATTCTCCAAATGTTTTATCCCGGAGATAGGCCAAACATGTTAAACGCTTGTAGCTCTGTGTCAAATACCGGATAAGTACAAGCTGTACTGTGCAACGGTTGCCCCCATCCAACGACCTGGCATTAGTCTGCTGAACCCAGCGCTGCTTACAGAGATGAGGTGGTCGGTGAAGCTTGACAGTAGTAATGTGCCCTTTACACTTAACTCGGCAGTGTCACACTAACAGCAGCATCCCTCCACCAGCAATGGGAAATAACAGCAGAGCTAAAGACACAAACACTACAGCTGCTCTGAACAGCTCATTAGTCCTTCATTACGGCAGGTGACAAGGTGTCTTTGTCCTTTCCCGAGCGCTAAGCCCACGTCTCGTCTCGCACTTATGGCGAGGGAGTGGAGCGGACGTGTGAGTGATAGGAGACAGCAGGTAGAAAAAGAAATAAGTAATGGGAGGAGGAAGGAACAAGGCCTGCCATGTAGTATTTATCAAGGCCTGCATGTCCTACTTTGTTGAAGTTTGGTAACGACTCAGACCTTGACGGAGTGATGGATATTGTGAAGCTCTGAAATAATGCTGAGATTAGCATTTAGAAACTCAAACAAAGCTGAGATGTGCCTAAAATCATGACACAAATGTTGGTCGGTTTGAACTGAAGCGATTTGTAAAAGCGTGTAAAAAATCGATTCCGACCGACGGTCCCCTCTCACTCTCCCCCTTTACTGTCTATCTTCTACTGTAATAAAAATGCAAAAAAAGCCCCAAAAATAATCTCTATAAAAAATGTTCTGTCAAACTAGGCACTACATTACTGTCAGATTCAGATCAGCCCCAACTGACAAACAAAATAAATATATATTTTGATTGGTTTAGGTTTTCCTCATTTCCTCCCATAATTAAGTTGTTTAAAAATCCAAGGGAATCCTGCCATGCCTCCTGCAGCTACCGAGCCCCTTTAGTTGGTCTGATGGGAATGTAAATAGGGTTCGTCACTTTGCAATTTTACTTTTTTGTACCCAGTTTATTTTTTTGGGTAGAAGTGAATCTGTTTAAATTGATATTCACCTTTTTTTCGCATGTCAGAAAGTGGTGTCCTCTTTCACGAGGACACTGATGACCATCCTCCACACGCTGCGGAGCAGGGGAGGGTCTGGCTAGTCCACATAGCATTCCGGGATGGGAGAAAAACATGCTCTGGTTTATTGGCATTTCTTTAAACCAATCCCAATCGTAATGGGCGGCGCTAAGCTCCGCACGGAGCCGCTGTAAAATAGCCTCGGGTAAGAACTTGTTTTGGAGGAACGTGTACGTTCAAAAGTTGCTTTAGTCGTGCTAGAGAACAGACAGATAGGATCTGAGGAGCAGTTAACCATAGACCTCATAAATCCACCAGAGTTTAGAATTCCAACACAAAGAAAGCGGAAGGAAACTGACATCTTTAAAAAAAACATGCATTCGGTGGAATTTCCTGCGGCACTGGAGCAATCCCGGAAGTGGAACGTAGGGCTGTACCGAATACTAGTTTTTGATCTTCGAAGCTTTGGTGCTTATCAACAGCGAATATTCGAAGCTTCGGTGGCGGCCGCAGCGGCGGGGGGAACCAACATTTCCAAACCGCACATGAAGGCAGCTTTTTTTCACGGTAAAAGAGACAAGCGAGATGTAGCAACTGCTTTGTTGTTGCAGGACACAGTCCCCTGTTACTACAGTAGGCTACGTTTTTACTGTTCGTCATTAACTGCCGTAGCCTATTCGCAAGTCACGTTATTTTCCATGAAAATTAAGTGCACATTTTTATCACGTGTAAATGGCGGATAAAAGCAGCTCGTTCTACTTACAGAACTCAGGTGATTTCTCAAGCTTGATGTGCTGTTGTAGTAGGCCTGTTTCAAATTGCATATTTGACACTTTGCCTTTGTCTTGTCCTCATTTAATTTAAAGTTCTCCCACACAGATGAAGTCTTTGGCATTTTTGTCTTCTTTTTGCTGAATCATGACGGTAATGACGTTCAACTCATGGGCGTTTTAACTGGGGCATGTGACATGACGTCCCAGTGAAATCTCAAAGTCTCCTATATTTCGCAGTAGATTAATTTAGATTGATAATAATGGGTAAAAAGGATAATACATTTTGTTTCTATTATTTTATTTTCCACAATGTCAAAGCAACACAGCTTAACCCAAAATACAAGCTCAGGCATGCACTTCTGTCCATGCAAACTGCGCTGTTCTGCGCTCTAGCCAGAGAATACTCCCGTTGCAGGAACACTTTAGTAGTCCAAGAAGAAGCAAATATATGTATTAAGTATAACGAGGTTGGGTTGTCCATCCTGTTAAAATGGCTAGGCTATATAAGAAAATTGTAAAAAAGAGTATTATATTTCAAACATATTCAAGTGCAAATGAGAACCGTTTGGAGGGGGATGCCAGGTTGTGCAAAAAAACAAAAAAAAACAAATAAACAACAACAACGAATATTCTAATGTCAAATTTTCAAATCGAATACCAACACACCGAACGAATATTCGAATATTAGGGTCCAGCCCTGGTGGAACGTTGAGGATAAAGATAAAGATGTAAACAGGGTTCTCTGGTAGCGAGGTGTGCTCAGAACATGCCTGTAGTAATTCTAAGTGAAAACAAGCAATTGGGAGAAAACAAGTGGTGATAGTGCTTTTTGGGCTGCGGGATATTTTTTTGTTGCGGTGCATCTTATGGCCACTGGGACTGACTGACTTGCTCTAAATACATCCGTGGGACAAATTAGAGCTACCATTAGCGAGGATCTCAACAACTATTGGATGGATTGCCATGAAATATGGTACCAACATTCAGGATTAAATGTAATAAACTTCGGTCATTCCCTGACTTTTCATCTTGTACCATCATTAGGTAAAAGTGGTTTTGTCCAACACTTTTCTTTATGACCAAATACTTGCAAAAATAATAAAATTTGCGCTGTGTTAAGAACTAATTAGCAAATGTTAGCATGCTTACACACAAAACTAAGATGGTGAACATGGTAAACATTAAACGAGTCAAACATCAGCATGTTAGCATTGTCATTGTGAGCACATCTTTATCTGTCTCTTTCCTCGCAGCGATTCTATTGCTGAGGTTTTGTCAGCACCATTATTTCCATGTATCCCCACTGGATAGGAGTGTACATACCCAAATAGTACAAAGCTCAGAGTACACACCCGCACATTTTGAAGTGGTGATGATCCTTTGGGCTTCTGTTTCAGGCGATTTCAACCACATATTAAGTATGTTTACCCCCCCAAAAAAGTGGGTTATATGTAAATAACACTGTGTCATCAAAGCATTGACACTGAAGATTTAAAAAGAGACTAAATCAAGCAGTAGGTTGCAACGATCTGCACAGTCAAACGAGAAGGGCTACGGTGTCCAGCAAAGTCGCGGATAAATGATTTAAAAGTGCAGCAAATCTGACAAAGTGGTGAACATCCGCCAGGGGAAAACAACCCTCTAGCTTTGCTACAGGTGCCAAAGTACTGCTTCTCCATATCCTGGAAATGCACCGCAGCCCTCTTGAGTACATATTAGTGAGGAAGACAGGGTTAGCAAAGAAGTAACCAGAGCAGACCTGTTAGGCTCTGTGGGAGATACAGTGAACCAGAACTGTGCCTCCACTGCGTGGCCATTCAGCTGATTTAGCCGGTGTCTCTGGAGGATTGGGCTAGGGAAAGGAGGTGAAGGAATAAAAAGGAGACATCCCTTGCTCAGCTCTCTCCCGATTATAAGGATCCTGAGGCAGACTCAGTAAGTAGCTGGGTGTGTATTGAATGTTCACATTTGGCAGCTGCTTCTTCTTATTTCTTGCAACTTATAAAAGAAAAAAAACATGTAAATGCATGTACTTTGTCCTTTACATGATTTAACAATTGTTTGCTACTTCGCTGAATGTTGTTTATCTGCTTATTTTGTATTTGGCATGAGGTCAACCGCCTCTGTTTTTTTTCCTGGAAATGGAGCTCATTTACATTGAAAATAGAAAAATATGACGTGGGTGATAAGGCATTCGTTTCATTTAATATTTGTGTTTTAGTTTGTCCGGTTGTTCAAATTCGCTAGACATATGTGTACATTTATGTATATGTAAACTTGTTTGATTAGCACACATGCTCCTTTTTCAACAACAGCTCTTCTACCCATTTACACCCATTTACCATTTACGCACGCTCCCATTAACATTACAGAGAAGAGTTTGTTTTCTGTCATTCATTATTGTCTACTACAGCCGGAGAAGGCGCTCCCTCCCCCACTGTACGGCTCTAATGACACACCGTGCGGATGAACACCTTGGAGAATGACTACACAGAAATGGAAAGCATGACAGAGACAACCCCCAGGATGATTCTGTGGAGATAATGCCCGTACATTCCCGTACCATAACTCAGAGCTCCAGCTAAATGAAGCTTATTTGTGTGTGAGAGCTCTAACAAAACATTGTATGAATCTACAAAGAGTGGGATTCGTTGTCCATGCAGCAGCACCAGGCAGTACATCTTGATGACATCGCAGATTACAATGCTGGCTCTCTAAGGCTGTGTGCATACATCTTTATCAAAAAATGAAAAGAGAGGAATATTTCCTCAAATGCAAAAACACCTTGTCTCGCAGTTTCACTTCTCAATTCATCTGTTTAAGTCTTCAAACCATTGTTTTAGTGAAGACTGAGAATATTCATCAGCAGGGATGGAAGAAATA
Source organism: Perca fluviatilis (assembly GCF_010015445.1). Taxonomy (NCBI): domain Eukaryota; kingdom Metazoa; phylum Chordata; class Actinopteri; order Perciformes; family Percidae; genus Perca; species Perca fluviatilis. The sequence continues at coordinate 28,436,830 of NC_053115.1, forward strand.
TAACAGATTTTCTTGAAGCTCATTATTTAACTGGTTAGAAAATTCAAAAAGAGCTTTTAAATTGGTTAATATTATAATCTTCATAGTTTTTTTCAATTTTCAACTACAATACAAGCCTTTTTTGCTCTATAACAACTATTTAAATGTGAGGACATTATATTTAACCTATATTTATATATCTGTTTTCAATGTTTCCCAGTTACAGTAGTCCATCCAGTTACAGTTATTTCAGGCAAAAGAAGTCTTATTTAAAAACGAATGAAACGAGTTTCCCGTCCAGTGCCCATCTGTGCGCCCATGGGCAATAAAGCAGCATTTCATTGTTATTTTAACACCTGCTTCACCTCGTGGAATTTTGGTGGCATGGTGCTCGTGCCATATATAATCTGCTCGCGCACTTTCACTTCACGCATGAGCAGGTCAGTTTCTTCTGATAATCTCTCCTTCCTGCTTAGCAAATCTGACATCATATTAGTAATGCGCCAAGGTACAAACGCACCTGGCTTTTAAAGGGAATGGGAGATGACACTCTGATTGCTTTATTGCATGTTACGCCCATAACACACCTATGATTAATTAAGACACCCATGCTTGGTGCACGGACCCTTTTTTCCACTGTTAAATTAGCAAAAGTGGATTCATACACGCCCTAAACACACCTTAGATCGTTAAAATAGGGCCCATATACTGTAAATATTAAATAAGACATTCAGTACACCTCAAAATAATGTTTTCCCTTACAGACTTCAGGACAATGGTGCCAAAAAGGGAGCCTATGTTAATTAAGCATTTGAGCAGTGCTGAATTGATGGGGCAACAGTATAGGTCTCTTCACATTGCATTTAGCCCCAGGCTAAGGGGGCTGTTAGCTCCAGGCTAAGAAAGCATTTACACTGGCACATTCCAAGCACGCTATCCCCGACTTTAGCCCCAGGCTTGGTGGCCCTGCTCCCCACAAACCTCGGGGCTATCACCAGAAAATCGACTGAAAAAGTTGCCAGTGTGAAATGGAATTTGCGTCATGTTTGTTGTCACATCATCGGTATTAGTTTAGGCATTCTCCGTTCACATGCTTCAAACAATTAGCATCTGAGTCAACATTACTAACGTGATACAAATATGGGTGATGTACTCCAGCCTGCCAGTTGCTTTCAACTAGCCTGGGAAATCCCTGACGAACTTCCGGCAAATTTGAGATTTGCTCTGCAAGTCAGTCTGGCCAAGAGCCCATTCAAGCCCATTTCCAATTTCTCCAAATCGAGGCACCAATCACAACCGTTGAGGCGGGCTTCACACGATGACGATAGCGCAGTGACAGCAAGCAGCTTCTTGTTTACATTCAACATGACGGCCACCGAACCACCGAACCTGTTGATGCCGCTGTCGCTGCTACGTCACCCGGATCGTTGGTCTGATCGGTTGAAGGACTATCCAATTGCGCCCAGAGGCATTTGAGCGGCGTCCGTTGGTGACGCCCCTTTAGAAATGTGCTGTGAATGAAGCTTGCCCAGACCCACTCTCAGTTACAACCGAGAAGGGTCTGGTGTCAACCAGGCTAGCTTTCAACCCATGTCAGGCTAATTCGAAATTCTCAATCTAGCTAAAAGCAAAGTGCAGTGCCTTGTTTTCCCATAGAGGAGATGATTAAAAGTGTCAGCGTGAAGGCTTCTCACAGAAAAAGCCCTGCTAAAGGTGACAATTTTAACTTTGCTGCTTGCTGTTAAAGAGTAGTCAGTCACGCGTCATTCTAGCAAACATTAGTCACGTGTTCCAAAGAACATTCAACCCCGGGCTAGTAGAAGTGCAGTGTGAATTTTATGGCCCTGGGCTTAAGTAAACCCTTGGCTAACAATGTGTGTGTGAAAAGGGGCTAAGGATAGCCCTGGGCTAAGAATATGCAGAGCGAAGAGCCCTGTACCTGTATCAACAATCACTTCAACTGTTCTGTTCCGCTCCTTCTGTTCCCCTTCGACGGAGGAATACCCATTTAAATAATGTATAATTCTGACAATTTGCTCAGATGGAAGCAGTTTTTCTTTTTGTTTGGTTTTTTTAAAGCAAGGATTAGGTCATTTACCTGAGTGGTGAGGCTGGAGATGTCCATGACTGTGACAGAGTTCCCGCAGCTTGCCCACGCTGAGTCGTCTAACACTAACAGTGTCCGCACCGGTTCTGAGCCCAGGCTCACACATCTCCGGGAGTCTGGGTCCCAAAAATCATCTGGAGTAAAAAAATAAAAACACAGCTCAAAACTACAACCAAAATAAATCACAAGGATGTGAAGAAACCCTTAAAATGACTATTATCACTGGTAGCCTACAAGTTGTATTAATAAACTCTGAACACATGGCCCCCCCCTTTCTATTTGTACACTTTCACATTGAGCGAGGCAATTAACTTCAATTCTTGCAACTTTTCACAGCAAGTAAGATTGGTGTTTGCTTTCAAAATTCTCTTAAAGCTATTTAACATTGTTGAGCAAATACTGGCGCAGAGGGCTCACAGTGGAGGCTTGTTTTCTTTCACTGGTATGAACAGACAGCCATGTGACAGAGTGTGAACAACAGGTTGACCAAATAAAGACTGTGACTTCCATTTGAATCGCCACACACTGTGCAGCACAATGTTTGCACCTTTGCCACCCCCATGCTAAAAAGTGGTGGTGTACACTTTAATCTACTTTCCACTTCTCTCTCTCTCTCTCTCTCTCTCTCTCTCTTTTTGCTTCATCAGTATGAAATTGAAGCAGACCTTTTTCCTTTGAGTCCAGAAGCACATTACAAAGTGAATTACATAAGCATTTCCTTTGCTATGCGTTAATGAAGCAAAATTAGAGAACGGAGTGCACCCAGCCATTTAATTAACATTTTGAGTTGTTTATTTCTGCCTTTCATTGCAGAATAGCTTAACAATGCCTTCTGACTTCTACAGTTAATTGCTTGGCATGTTATAAAGGTCATTTTTCCACCTTTTTAAAATTCACTCTTGTAAATGTCCATCCGGACCCCTGCGCTAAGCCACGCAACCGCGTCTCCCTCTCTAACGCAACGGTGGACCAGACGTTTTCGTACCTAAAACTTAAAATATAAAATTGTCAGTCGACATGATGTCTTATGTGCATATCTCGCTGATGAAAGCTGCAGTACATTATTCACTAAGGAACAATGTGTTGGGAGTATCCATACATCTTTTGATACAAGTCACGACTGAAGCTTTGGCATTTCCTGGCTGCTTCAGACTTGTTTTTAGACCGTAGAATGCTAGTCAAGGGCATAAATCTTCAACAGATGTGCCGAATACACAAACATCACGGCATCCTCCAGAGCTTTCATCCAGCCCTTTTTTATTTATTTATTTATTTATTTATTTATTTTTTTAACAAAGAATGAATGGTAATATTTAATCGGCATGCAGCAGCTTGGTGTAATTAATCATCCTTTCTGCTTGGGAGGAGAGAGGAGCACAGGAGGAAGGGAGCCACGCTGACATACTGTGGCCAGGTAAGAAGAACCCGGTGATAGAGCTATTGTGCTCCCGTTGTCTGTGAACACTGCAAACCACTGCTGAGTTGGTGTTAAGCTCCCATGGCCATGTGCAATGCCTGACTAAACATGACATACCATCTACCACATAGTGAAGTGTTATTTTCATACTTACAGTGGGTTTGAAAATCAGTAGGAATGGGGGGAGTAAAGCGTTCAAGAGATTATTTTTTCGATTGTTTTCTTTTGGCATTTTAGGCCTTTATTTTTGATAGGACAGCTGAGGCATGAAAGTGGAGATAGAGAGGGGGGAATGACATTCAGGAAAGGGCCGCAGGTCGGAATCGAACGCGTGGCTGTTGCGTTGAGGGACTAAGCCTCTGCAAGTGGGCTCCCGCTCTACCAGCTGAGCTATCCAGGCACCCAAGGGGAAAGTGATCCCAAGGCAATCGTTTGAAAGACGGTCTAGCATTAATAAGGTTTCACATCTACTCTTGTTCTGAAAATGGGTTAACTGGAAAGTGTATCCCACATGACACACAATACTTATATAATACTTATTTATTAGCCACATGAATAAAAACTATTTCGTTTTTAACACAAAAGATGTTTACTAAATAGCTGTATCATGAATTTATAATCCATGAAATCAGTAAAACTCATTTTTACTAATTATTTCACAGTAGGGAAAAAAACATTTTTGATGAAGCCCCATTAAAATTAATAATAAAAAAAAATTCGGTCCATTTCCCTTGTCACATTTCATTAAGAGACAAAAGCTCCGGTACCTATCTGCAAAAGCAAAAATAGATATGAAACATCGGATAACCTCATATCTATGAATAACCAACAAAATGATTAAAAAATGTAATTTAGTGTGTAATGAATGCACGCGGTTTGTCTCATTGTGTTTGTATGACATTGGTAGAATTCACTCACAATAACAAGGCTCATTTACTGTAACTACAAGACATACAAGTTTATAAAAAATAGCATTTAGAAAATGTGGTCAATTTAAATATATTTTGTCTTTATTACTGAGTTTTGAATCTTGAATTTTTATTTATTCAGGGATTGTTTACTGAGAGGAAGCCTCTCTTTTGCAGGAACACCCTATTCACATTCACACAGTTCCACATTCATACCTGGAAGCTGCCCAGTACAACCACAGTCTGATGTGCTGGCCACTGAGCAGCTGCACTGGAGCGGTTGGGGTTAAAGGCCTTGCTCAAGGGCACCTCAGTGGTGGTAATGAGGGTGGGACCGATTTTTGCGACCTCCCGGTCACAAGCTCGCTTCTTTAACCTTCAGGCCACCACTGCCACCGCGTTTGTTTTGGCCTAATTTTTCCAACAAAGCACCAGTGACAATTTAACGTTCTCATTTCTCATATCTATTTCTACTCCAGCCATCAGTCTGAAAACAAAGCAATCTTTGAAGCACCTTACCGTTGTCACTTCTTCCATACACCATCATGGTCCCGTTCCGCAGGCCTGCAAACAGGAAGCGAGAGGAGTGCTTTAGGCACAGCACAGGGCAGCCCTCTGGGTTATGGAGGGTCAATAGGCATTGGGCTGCAGTGTCCACGCTGCCATAGACCAGTATGCTGGAAGAAAAAAAGCAGCACAAGCCAACGTGATGAATGATTGTCGTTTAAAATGACAGAGTGCCTCGTTTTCATGCAGTTTGATTTAACAGTGCACTTTGGAGCAAAGCATTGTGCATGTGCAACCACTCTGTCTTTCTTCATGTTTGAAATACCATCTCAACCATGCTGCGTCTTATTGTCATCTTCAGAATGACAAATGCACATCGCTGTTTGTTTCTCTGCCTGAGAAAAAAATGTTAAGCAGCATTGGAGCTGACAGCCTTCCAGTGTGCTAAAATGCTGAAATTGTTTTTTTTATATTTTATTTTACTGTATGTCTTTTTTCCCTGGATAGACACTTACATTAAAAAGAGAATGAGTCAGCATTAAAAAAAAAAAAAAAAACTGCTAACGTGATATAGGCCCTTATACAAACTACTGTAATTGAAAATTACAGAAAACGGGAGGCGGTTGTGGCTTGGTGGGAGACCACACGCATATATTTTGGGACCACCCAAAGGTATCAGAATACTGGCAAAATGTACAAAAAGAAATAAAAAAAATGTCTCTGTATAGATCTACCTCTTGAACCGTCACACTTTGTGCTAGGGGTACTGCCAGCTGATCTTGAAGAGAACAGCCAAACATATTTGCTGTGAATAAGGTAATCACACCCTCCTGGCTGAAGCCACACCCTCCAACAGTTACACAACGCAGGGAAAGAATCCAAGACGTTTACAACATGGAGCATACAACAACATTATTACAACTGAAAGCAGATGTATTCCTAAATAAATGGTCATCCATTGCCCTGCATTTTCATCTGATATGAATGAAATGCATAATTTATTCTTTATTCTTATTTTATTTTATTTATTTTTCCCTATATGGATTGGTGCATGCACATTTGCGCACACTTTTATGTTGTGTGTTTTAATTTTCTTTTCTTTTCTTAATATTATATATTCTTTTTATTATTATTTTATTTATTTTAATGCAATTGTCATCTGCAATGTGAAAATAACTTTATCATTTACGAAATGTAGTAGGTTTACAGGTGATATTGCTGAGATGAAGATCTTACCTCACATGTATTATGGTTAGGATGAAAGATATCTATGGACTGTTATTCTTTCTGTAGACTTACCCATGGCACCTTGTGGTATCATTAAAAAGGTTTTTTTGTGACATACTGTATGACTGCCCTTGATAAAAGGAAATAAAAAAATTACAGAAAAAAAGAAAATTACAGAAAAGTGGTCATATAATGTCAAAATCTGAAACGTAAGAATGAAAAAAAAAAAATAAGCAATGTATTCATACTAACTGTGACAGGAGACTGAGATTAAACATATCCTCTGCTTTACACAGAGGGGATCCAAAGGTTTATTGGATTTGAAAATGAAACTGTAATCTTAGCAGCAGTGGCAATATTGATGCTGTGTTGGGAGTATCAAGTCTGATTTCTTGCTTTGATAAAATATTGACAAGCAAATCTATACTGTTAGAGATCTCAGGGGACCGTAGCAAAGGATAATACAGGATATCATTTTACAGACAGAACATGTGAGGCATACTGTGTTCTACCTCTATATTTGTGCTTTTTCTTTTATTTGATTATTTCCAATAAATCAACTCATTCTATAATCATCAAATAAAAGCGTGTTTCTCTTTCTTCTCCTGTGTCTGTAGCTTTCGGTGTAGCTTTCAGTCTCTCACCGTCCATCGTCTAATCCGACACAAATGTTGGCGCCGATCCCCGACGTGGCCTTGTGAACTCCAGCCTCCACTTCCTCAGTCGGAGAAGGTTCTGGCACATAATCCAGACATCGGACTGCAGAGCCTACCTGCAGGCTCTTTACAGTCCTCGGCGTGGGCCTGTTGAGGGAAAATATCTCGATATGCCCATGCGAACCTTCTCCCCCAGCCACCTATAGGGAGGGAAAAAAAAACCCTGGTTGGAAAAGGTCAAGACCCCGTGTTAAGCTGTACCAATGGACTGAATCATAATGCCACGGGTAATAAACTATTCTGCTGAAACAGAAGGAAAAAAAGAGATAGAAAGAGCAGAGAGCAAAACCAGGCTGGCCTCCCTTAGATCATGCGTTCTCTGTCTTAATCAAATTGTGGAGGCCAGAGGATAATGTGTCTTTGGTTAAACATTCTCTACCTGTCAGCAATTTAAGTTTCAAAAAAAGTTCAAATCAATTATCCTTTCAGACCTTGTCATCTGTAGTCCTCCCTCGCTTTTTTATTTTTTATAAATATCACTTCGAATTTTAAACACATTATGTAATGGATTCACAATGTCATCGTCAGAACATCAAACAATTCTTATAACTCTGCGATCTTTTCATCAGCGAAGAACAGAGAGGCTTCTCAAAGGCTCCGAGTTGCTTATCAATGAGGCGGGGGGGTTTTTCTTCCTTTTTTTGCTGCTCTTATGCTGGAGTCAGTTCATGATCAAATGAAAATAATATGATTTTAAACTAATTGAACTCAACAATTGATATGAACTATGTCTACGGTCATGCTGAAAACTTGACGACGCTTTTTGTCAGCGCCAACGAATAAGTAAACATACAAACAGCATACAAACAGAGCTTTCTGAAAGCTGGGAGCTTCTGGTGGCTCAATTTGGATCATGTTTCAACTGATAAGATGCCTGCAGGTGTCTGTTGGTAGGATTTCTTTCTAAAAAACAAGAAAGACACCATTGATGTTATCGAAAGAGGTCCACAAATCATACCGAGCTTTCCAAGGCGTTTCACACATGGCGGAAGCTGAGTGTCTGCCTCAATAGAGCCTTGATTTATTATGTACCACATTTATATTGGCCTTTGTGTAAGCCTGTCAAAGCCTATGCTGAGAAAACGAAGACGGAAGGAGACCTCCAACCTACCTCTGGTGCAATTTCAATTAAGGTGGCATTGCTCCCATTCCCAAACAATTAAAGTGTCGCGGTGGGTTTTCAATATGATTTCACTCATTACTCCTGTGTGAGGCCTAGGTGGTTTGTCCAGACAAAAAATGCAATGTCCTTCTTGGAAAAGAAGCATGGCTGCTTGCTGCTAGACACCAAGGATTTATTCCCCGAATGAATCACATCGTGTGAATGTGACATGAGCTAAATATAGTCTTTAGCTCTTCCCCTCCACGCTCACCCTTATTTGCATGCAATCATTTGTTTGATTTGTATCAGTGTGCAGAATCTGGACAGGAGCGATCCTGTGGGCTCTTGAGAATGAGCCAGAACAAATAATGGTCTGTTGCATAGGGTGAAAAAAAGATAGGGAGGACTTATCTTGCAGCGAGGAGCCCAAAAAATACACGGTTAAGTCACTCTGTGTAAGCAGAGCTGGAGGCGAGCCCCCCCTCCCCCTCACCAAAGTCTCCTCCACAATCTATACATTCACATGTCCATCTGTACCCCCCTCTCTCTCTCTCTCTCTCTCTGTCTGCCAGATATCCAGTACAAATACTGTTTCCTGACTAAGTCATCACTACTTATTTAGAAAAATAGATATCTGGAGTCATGCCCTGGACAGATTTCTGCTCTCAGCTCGAGAGAAGCAAAAAAAAAACAAAAAACTTTCCCAAACAGTAAATGCTCTGGCGTGGGAGAATAGTCATGATGGCACACTCTGCTTAGTTGTATTGGCCACATTAAGAAGCAAAAATCATGGGTCACCAGATTGTTGATGTACTCTGAAACCGATGTATTTCAAGTTCCCCATCACTGACACTTGCTACCAATTCCAGTGTAGAAGAAGAGAAAAACAACGGCAGAGTTAATGGAGACTTGAAAATGAGAAGTAGGGTGTTTGGAAAAGTGGGACAAGGAAGGTGAAGGCAAGCAGGGAAAGACTGGGGTATCAGGCTGATTAGACACAATGTCATTACTCTGATCAAAGAACACAGAAATTCCCATAGCCCATCTCACTTTAACCTGATTAGTGTCATCCCTTATTTGACAAGCCTGCCAGAGTGGTAGAACCAACTGGGGGTGGGAACGCTCAGTCACTTATTATTCTTGCTGGATCGGCAAGCTTGCACTATTATTTTTTAGTGGATACCAGTTTGCTTTTGCCATGGCTACACGTTCGTGCTGCTTGAAGGTTTAGATGTGCAGGTACTTGCCCTGTTTGTGAGGCTAGTTTCCAGAACTTCAGAGTGAACAAGAATGTCCTGATAAGATTTGAAGTCCATTCATGACGAAAACATTGTGTGCTGAAAATGTTGGACAGTGGACTCTTAAAGCGCAACGCTCACCAAAATGCAACCTAGGGTCTTTTTGTGAATATACCCGAGTCAAACTTTAGTTTAAAAGCATAATAAGGACGGAAATGCCACTTTTAAGATTTACCGTATTCTCGTTTTTGGTCAAATGGCATTTTGAATGGGAGTAGTAGGGGCACTTTTATGCTAGCATCAAAATAGCTTCTTTTTAAAACACTTAGAAGGCTCGACACAACATGAAACTTTGCTTGAAGTATTACCAGGGGCTCTACACATGAACTCCAGCACATTCTTTATGTACACAGAGTTTACTAAAAAGAAAGGTTTTGAACAACTCACTTTAGCAGTTGTTGTTTACGCTCTCCGCCATCTTGCCAGTCAAAAAGTGTCGATCTCCGAATGCGAATGAATGGACTCCACAGGAGGAAATGTCATTCTTGTATGAGGCTCCTTTTTCAACTACAAGGTCAATACGAGAATACGGTAAATCTTAAAAGTGCCGTTTCTGTCCTAATTATGCTTTTAAACTAAAGTTTGACTCGGGTACATTCACAAAAAGACCCTAGGTTGCATTTTGGCGAGAGTTACGCTTTAAGTAAAAAGACCTCCTAGCCGGATTTAATTTCAGACTTCCTCACAGATAGCAGTCACCACAAAGGAGCCACAGTACTTGGGACTCTACAGTTTCCAATTATTGAAATGCAATAAGTGTAGTATCCATTCATATGAAATGTGAATGCCTCCAAATACAAAAATGCCATTATAACTCAATCAAGAGGTGCATTTTCATTGTTTACTGAGCAATGCTCCATCTCACTTAAACCACAAACATGTCATACGCCTTTTGATAGATTCAGATACAAACTATTTCTTCTTTTTAAGGGAACGTTACTTACTTAAGAAAAGACTAATGGCATGGGGAGCTTGGACTCAAATTAGGCATGTCATTAAAACGTGGACTTTAAATTTGATGTTGAAATTGAAAACTTTCAACCATCAGTTGGTCACACACATTACATATTTGGTTATTAGGCCTTTTCATTTAAGGGACTTTGTCCGCGCTATGTGTAAAACACTAACGCAGCTTTGAAAGGAAAATGTTCATGCCATTTTAATAGTCCGCATTCAGAGACCTGAAAAACGCAAACTGTGTAGGAATTTCTCCCATCTAGCGTTGAGATCATATATCGCAATCAACTCTCTCGCGCCACGCAAATTTAAAGTACGTATTACAGCTACGGTAGTCTTCACGCTTCAAAAAGTCGGTCTCTTGCTCTGGGCGAAGAAGAAGACTCCTATTCCTGAAATTTGGATTTGAATTAGTGTGGTCCTCCGTGTTTCCTTCTTCAAACTTGCCAAAAATGAATGAACATTATCACTACAGATAACTAGGGATGCACCGTTCCAATACGGATATCTGGCTGATACTGACTCAAATAGCTAGATCGAGTAAAGTGACAATGGGGTCGATCTATTAAATTCAATTGTGTCAAAATATACTGGAATTCTTGTTTAACTTTTTGACCAATGTGCTGCTGTATGTGAAAGGTTTACACTCAAGTTGTAATTCCTGTTCATTTTGAAGATTCTTTTTACCAAGTTGCGGTGCATGATTTATTATTTTAGTAATAAATTACAATTGAGTTAATGTATATTTATGTATGCATTTGGTGCATTTTGACATTTAACAACGTTAGGAAAGCAATATTTAAGTCAAGCCTGATGTTGCCTAACACATGAAAGAATGATCCCAGTCACTTCCACACTGTGAGGCAGACAGTTTATTAAATTAACACTGGTATCGCATCGATACTTGTATCGGCAGATACCCAAAGCCCAGGTATTGGTTTCAGGGATGAAAAAGTCGGATCTGTGAATCCCTACAGATTACTGCAGAGGCATCATCTAGTGGTTTATTTAGCATGAACACAAGCGGTTGTGACGGAACTGAAACCTTGCAATCCAAAACTTCAGTCAAGCCATCACTCACCAGTGTAGCACCCAGCACTCAGCTACCTTTGTCCCTCTGAATGGTGTGGGAGGACAGGGTCAGGAGCATTTAGTCATCTGTAATAGTATGTGCTCTAAGGTTAAATGTCAGAGTGGCCTGTACTCCTTTAAACACTAGTATTACAGTGTTATAAATGCTAGCTCCACTATCTCCCTTTTCCCCATCTGAGTGAGCATCCAGTCCTCTTTAGAACAGCACAAAAGCAAAGGTCTGAGCCGTAGTCTGTGTCCAGGAGGACCTACCATGGATTTAGCTACCTTTTAGGTCGAAAGAGGATTACCTGATAAACTGCCATCTTTCTCCAAAAAGGAGGAGGAACAAAAATTGAAACTTAAAGATTAATAGCAGATTCTCAGCATCATTTTTTTCCCCTTGAATTCCCCTTTTTCTGGATCCAGCTAAATTCCCACAAGTCCGGGGATTGTGATGTGAACACTCTGTACCACAAGCCTTTATACTGTACTGTATTAATTCAGTTTCTCTGTGACATTTTACAGAGAAAAAAATGGTGCATATCCCATTCTTCGCCTTGAGATAAATTGTTTTATTCGTTTTTTTAATGAATGAAAGGAGAATGTAGAAAGGGCGTTTAAATGGTGTCTGTCTGGTGTGGTGTGGTGTGTGTGTGTGTGTGTGTGTGTGTGTGTGTGTGTGTGTGTGTGGTGTGTGTGTTTATGAGAGAGAAACATTACTTACCCAGAAGTAGCCTTGAGGTAAGGAGGTGCTCGCTGCAGAGAAGCCCAACAATGCACAGTGAACACGATTGTGGAGGGCAGCTTCAAGCTACAAGAGACAAAATGAATATTGATTTAATATGTATCATGGCTCAATACTGCAACCGCAGTTTTTAGTTCTTTTGATGTAGTCTTAAAAAAAAAAAAAAATCAAATTTCCTGCTGACAAAGTGTCTAAACTCAGCCATCTACAATAACTTTGTCATTTTAAAATCAGGGTTGATGGCTTTCCACCCACATTATAAGCTGTAAATGGAAATATAAGTATAAGTATAAAACGCTGTCTTGAAGCAGTGGCTGTTCGCGCGTCACATCTTTGTGAACCTCTTCCTTGCATGTTCACATTTATTTTCACAGAATATCCTAAATAACTATGGCCTCTTCTTAAGCTTGTATCTCATTTTCTGCGAGTTTGAACAATCTGTGTCTTAAATAGCAATTGTATGTGTCGAATGCTAAAAGAAAAAACAATGACATGAACCAACAAAGAGACTTAGCCCTCAATGTCCATATTAGTATATAACCTGCAGGTGTTCAATATTAGATTGCTTTCTACTAGCAATGCTAAGATCAAAAGACCAACACAAGTTTGATATTTCAGTTAGTACCGCATTGGAGGCAAACATTAGGATTTTGGCCTAGTTTTAGCTTTCTCTACAGAATTCTTATTTTTATACCAGTAGATTTGATTTCATGCCTAGTTTTGGTACTTTTAGTTTTACTTCTTTTAGAAACCAAACTGTCCGCTCACAAAGGTCCTGAGCCAAGGCAGTTTTCAGACTAGTTATTACAAATTAAAAAAAATCGTACTAAATGGGAAAATAAATCCATATTCATTTAACATATAGCAAATTTGTTTGACTGGAACGGAGTGATGACTGCTGACATTTGCAGCGTGAAGCCTGTGGCTGATGCATCAAACCCCACTGTGGTAAAAGCTGCTCTTCCCACCAGCGATCCGTCTGGTAGGAAATTATTATTATTTTGGTGTATGACCGCTAAGGCTGGGCCATGTGAAAGACAAACCGGCTAATTGTGTGTTGTTGGGGTGGTGGGGTGGGGTTGGTGGGTTTGAAACGAAGGAGGGAGGGAAAAGAGGGTCAGCGATGAGCACCGCATGTCTTTAACTGTCGTCCTCCGCGGCGGCAAGCATCAATCAGAGGTAATTTATCGCCTCTCCTGGCCAGGACCCTCCCCCTTTTCTCTCTTGTTGTGTGTGTTTGTAAACACTGAACAAAACAACAAATGGATACTGGCCAGATCATTGCTCTCCCCATCTACACGGCAAGGCTATGCCTCCCCCACGTGTCTGTCTCCATCTATTTAAATTCACTACGCAGATGCATGGCTTGTCCTCTCTATCAATCTCTCAGTCCCACTTTCCCATTTCTCATTCCCATATTTCACTCTTTTTATATGCCTGCTCTTTTTCCTCTGTCTGTTGTCTTTTTTTCTCCCTCTCCCCTTCTGCTAGCCCACCGTCAAGGGTAGTGAAATGTTTTTTTGATAGGTAATTAAGCGACAGCCTTAATAGTGTCCATATGGAAGCCCGGTGGTTAAAAGAAAGAGAGAGCGGCGAATTGAGAGTGGCGGTGGACCAGAGGGACTGGAGCACTACAACGGATGCTGCTGGTAGTTCGATGGCGGATGGATTTTATCAGTCACCTGAGACTGGCAAGCATTGTAGGCCAATCTTCTCAGACCTAGATTGCTTTATATGTTAGCACTCTCTAGAGACAGTCTGGCAATAATAGTGGGATCTATCCTCTCTATCAGAACAGTCCCATCACAAATTCACAAGGTATTCAAAGGCAAGGCAAGGCAGCTTTATTTATATAGCACATTTCAGCAACAGGGCAATTCAAAGTGCAGGAATATGCATTGAAAGAGCTGACGTATAAATTAAGAGGCTTGTTTCTTAATAACATATCCACCATTTGAAGAAAAAATGGATGCCTACTTTTGTAAAATGACTAAATGAAGAGGATCTCATTTTGGAATATTGTACTAATTAGCTATTTGCTAATGGCAGCCCTATTATTCTTCAAAATGTTAAACAGCACAGCTTTGCGTATAGGACAGTTATACACATATATATATACACACAATCAGGAAATAATTAGCATGAAACATATTTTCTATATATTTCATTTGGAATGAAACATTCCGACTGTTCGCAAAGCAAAATTTTGTATCACTGGGCTTGAGGATACTGAGGCGAAGATAGATTGTGTTCCCACTAAAGTGCAGACAGTGACTATGATCAATACAGTAAACCGCTGGTCCACTTATTGAACTCCTTTAAACCGCCGATGGAAGGAGTCTGGTTGAACCAAACAACAAAGGCTGTGCGGATCATTTCAACCTGTGAATGTGCAAATTAATTTCAAAAAGGAAATGTGCTCTTCAGCAATGGCCATCTCAGTGGCGACCCGACTGCTAATAAGGTATTACTGAGGCACCATTTAAAAATCAATGAGATCCAAGCTTTCTCCAAGTCAATTGCCCGTCTTGTTTATAGCACTCTGTGCATGTGTATGTGCGTACGTGCGTGTGTGTGCGTAGGTGTGAACTTGAGAAGCTGAAGCTATTCCCAGGTGTGGAGGCAGGAGCAGAGGAAGGTGAGCCTGTAAGCCGGATGAGGGAGGTTTGATGGAGGACTGTGGGGAGTGTGGGTAGGAAAAAGGAGGAAACGGACAGGTGAGCTAATTAAAGCGAGATTTGTTAATGTGATGAGACGGTGGCCTCCCAGCTGCTGGTTACCAATGACCTAATGGTCGACAGAGAGTCCACCCCACCCATTACCCCAAGAGGGCGCCAGCCCATATGCTGGTTCCAGGTGGCAATGGTTAGCAGAGGAGCATCCATTGCTTTCCTGGAAGATAAATGTAAAAATGTGTGTAATTACACCCATTCCGGCAGGATAGAATGGATGGGACCATTTATTGTGGCTGTCTTTTGTCTACTGTGAACATCTTCTGCCTAGCTACACACACCCACAGCTTTTGGCTCTGTATGTCAACAAATGTGGTTATTGCTAGTGGTCTAATATGACAGCGTAGGGTTTTAATGATTCATGCTTCTGGCTGTCAGTCTGTCAGAGTGGTGTCCCCTTGGTAAGAGCGACTTCCCCCAAATCCAATTAATGTTGTTTTACATCCCAAGGCTGCTCAGGTGCACTGATTTATTTTCCTTACAGCAATATTCCTCTGTAAGCACTGTGAAATCTGCTTCCAAATATGTGGGGGATTTACCAACATCACATTTGTGACAACTGCTATCCAAAAATGCTCCATGCATCATATCCACCGGAGGCCCATAATGTTATCAATGACAAGACACACTGCAGCCAGCATTGCATTGTTTGGCCTGCACCATGCTTATGTAATGGATTCTCTTTATTAAAAAGAATTCACTATAGTCACTTATGAAATACTGCATTAAGTGAAACTCCTGAACACACACTTCTGCGCTGTACAAAAGAAAAAAAATTAGTTTGCAAATACTATATATTGCACTGTGTAGCCTGCTGTAAATCAAGTAACAAATATTATCTCCATAAACGGCATGCGTACAGAGAACTGGGGACTGCATTTTTTTATAATTCCATAGTCACAGTGCCTTCCCCCAATTCCACATACCAACAATCTTTTACACGCACTAACAAGCACTAATAGAAAACTTCCACTGTTTATTAACTGGTAATTGACTGGTACTGGCGCTCCCTCTCCACTGCCATAGGCTACAGGCTGGCCGGTCGCAGAGTGAATTGCCAGTCAACTTGAAATTACTTACATCCAGGGCAGTGCTGCAGGTAATGCACACTAAACAAGCTACTAACATGAGATATTCTGCAAAGTTGCTGCTCTGGTTATCAAGAAGGTACACCCTGATGGAAAGTGGCATTTCTTCATTGATTTATTCATAATATATAAAATGACGGCAGGTTTGTTAACCATGCTTCATCTCAATTTGACCTTTTATGTCAAAATATGTTGTGTAACTCTAACAGGTATGTCTGCTATGGATGCTCAACATCTATCCCGCACTAAAACTTGTTCTGCAGCTGGCCCTAATTTAGTAACCGATTTCTGACTTCTGACTTACACCAAAATTCCCTTCAAACGGCTAATATACAGTATAACCATACTGTGCATTTGGACAATACTCTAAGTCATGAAGGAAGAAAGTAAGAACCTTCCTACCTTCCTTCTTTAATTTCTTACATATTTTTCCAGACATTCTGAGTGAAGTGGTAAGCAAGCAAAAAATGACAGTTATACTGTTAATAAAAAGTAATAAAGAATGGGGAGAATGTTGCCCAAAAAAAATCTGTGGAAAAACTGAAAAAAGGTTAAAAAACTAAAATGTTTAGCAATGAGGATGGCTGAGTCAAATTACCAGGGTCACAAAGTCAATACATCAAAAAGCTAAGTACCATAAACATTAGACCTTAACTGCAGACTAAACATGACACACATACATATTAGGCCTGGGCGAAAAATCGATTAAATGAATTAATTCAAATTTTTTGTTGCAGGCAATTAAAAAAATAATAGGGGTGGGAATCACCAGAGGCCTCACGATACGATATCATCACGATACTTATGTCACGATACAATATTATTGCGATTTTAAACATATTGCAATATTCTGCGATATATTGCAATTTATTACCTTTTTTCCAACTTCAAATTTTTCCCAGTTTCAAATGATGTCCCCAAAGGAAAATGCTGTCAACATCGGTTTTATCTAAAGAGATACATTTCTCTGTCTGTTCATCTCACTTCAATTTTATTGCTGCAAAATGGGATCGTCAAGCAGACAGACTGACCAACACATGTATCATAAAAGATCGATACTTGGCGTCTGTGTATTGATACAGTATTGCCACGGAAAAATATTGCGATACTATGCTGTATCCATTTTTTCCCCCACCCCTAAAAAATAAGTAAATCGAGTTTTTGTGTAATGCCGCATTTTTGGCTCCCCGGAGCTTCCGTAGCGTTAGTTTCACATAGCAGTATGGCAAGTGACAACAACAACATCATAGCACACACGAAACAGCAACAGCAAGTGACAACATGGCTACCGGTGAGAGTGGGAAGTTTGTTCCCAAGAAACGAATAAAATCGTCTGTTGTGAGACACAAACAACATGGCAGTGACAGGGACTAACATTAATTATTTTCTTAACCAGTCGTTTCATTGCTTACTTATCCGTAATCTCCGCCGAAATGACTGGCTCTCAGCTCGCGGTGCACTGTCCCCGGCTGACAGTCACCTATTCTGGGATAACTGAACCACCAGCTACAGCTGACCTGAAGGAGCACCATTCGGGGCACCAGAGGCGGTGTTGAGGAACTCTGTTGCGGCTCAACGCATCTATTAAATGCCGCTGATACAACCGAGCTGTTAAACAGCTTTAACTCACGCATCCGTTTTGTTGTTGTTGAATATATAGCCCCCTCCCCAAAAAAAACAAAACTGGTAGGGAAAACACTCAAACCAATTTATATTTCCACAAAATTGGCATGAATAAACATAATGGTGTACATGCCCCGTGTGTGTGTGTATGAGTCAAAACAAAATAAAACTTGTTTTGAACAATTTCTTTGTCATCTGCAGATTGATTTTAAGCAGAGGGAGAAAAAAATCGATTTAAATCTTAAATTGGATTTCTTTTGAAAAAAAAGATTTTATTTTTAGGCCATATCGCCCTAATACATATTTGCTTTCCTACTTCAACGATTTATTTTTGCCTGACAGCAGATAGCGAAATGGTCCTAGTAAAAATGACAAGGTAAATTGACATAACTATGGCTGCAGCTAAAATCTCACCTTTATCCAATCGAAAAGGTTGGGAACCACTGATCGACTGTATAGTAAGTAATACATTAGGATTTGGGACACTTGAATCATCATTATTTCACTGACAGGTGTATTGTTGCATAAAGGCAGTTTCTGAAATCCATCAAAGACAAAGCATTTCATTGCGGGGAGTCATGTGGGATACAATGGCTCTTTGACTTTTTCTTTTTTTTACCTACGACTTACACAGTATTTGTTTTTACTCTAAAGTAGTATGGAAATGTTGTTTATCTGTGCCACTGACATATTCTTACATTTTGAGGTAACTAGCTAGTTTCGACCAATATTTGTTCTTAAAAATTGCAGTATTTGCTAAAAAGGAGAGAAAAATAGATCCCATGGCACATCATCATGATATATACACCTAGTTGCCAGTTTATTAGGTACACCTAGCTCAAAGCAAAACTAATTCAATCTAATACACCACTCCTGCAATAAGTCCTGTGTTTTACAGTAGCGCCGGTCCGCAACTAACGGTTAATTTCATTGTTGGTTATTCTCTCAATTATTTTCTCGATTAATCGATTAGTTGTTTGGTCTATTAAATGTCAGAAAATGGTAAAAAAAAAAAGTCAAGTATTGTTTCCAAAGCCCATGGTGACATACTCAAATGTCTTGTTTTGTCCACAACACAAAGATATGCAGTGTTCTGTCATTGAGGAAAAAATAAACCAGAAAATATTTACATTTAAGAAGCTGAAATCAGATCTTTTTTTTTTACTCTTTTTTTTTTTTTTTATAAAAAAAATGACTTAAACCAATGAATCTATTATCAAAATAGTTGGCGGTTAATGTAATAGTTGACAACTAATCGATTCATCGTTGCAGCTCTATTTTATAAAAGGTATTAATTCAACTGTTTGGGAGGCAGCAGTTTGTGTTGCTGTTGAATTGTATTGTGTTATACTGACAGGTATTTTGGCCACCCCATTTATATCAATGATGGTAGGATAAATAACAGAAACGCCTCTCAGTATAATGCAATACTGTACAACAGCACCACAAATTGCATCCTCCAAAAATTGAGCGTATACAGTAAACATTGTGCAGTATGCCGCTGTACATAAGCCCGTACACACACACACACACACACACACACACTTTGTGGACACACTATCTCATGACACAACCATACGGGGACAGCAAAACATTGTTTGCTCATTATCTGTTTTTCAATACATCACACTCTCATAATGAACTTAATACAAAAAGACAACAGGATCAAAGTTGGAACTTGCTTTTCATGTTATGATTTCATGAGCTCGCTGTCACCCCGCGATTTAAATTCCACCAGCATCTACAAGTCGAGATCAAAGGGCCAACCACCTGCTGTGGTTGCAGGCCCACGGTACGTTCAGAATATTCAAAGTCATTTGAAGACAATAAGATTAAACCATGTGCGCGAGAGGGCTGAGTAGACAGTCTGATTTTTAACTCTTGATAGGCCCTGTATCACGTCCTTTAGAGGTGGTTAGGACTTGCGGCAAAAACCATATGGCTATCAGCTTATTATTAAAACCTGGCTCAGGACATTTCCCTCAATTTAATAACCACTGTCTGTACAGTAACGATTACCTGTCTCCCCTGGCTATGCCACAGATCATATCAGCAATAAGTGGAATGAAGTTGGAGAGTGGTTTTGCATATCGCTGCTCAGAGCCACAGCCTGACATTGGTAGGACATCACAAACTCATATTCATGACTCGACTGAGATTTTCCTCCTCGTGTCCTTCACCGCTTCTAGCTGAACGATTGCAACACGGCCAACAAATGTGATGCAAATTCGCTGTGTCGCTATGCCCCCTCTTCTCACACACACACACACACACACACACACACACACACACACACACACACACACCGCCGACTCCTGCGGCCATGGCAGTTCCAACTCTGGATGAAAGCCGTGTACTGCCCCTGCATTAATGGGTTCAAAAGAGGACTACGGGCCAAAACTTCTCTGTGTAGTCAATCACTTCCTCCATCTTCACTTCCCCTTTGCCAGAGACAGGAAACATCAGCACAGGGCCTAGACAAGCTTCGGATGAGTGATCTTTACCAACCTCAAAGACAGAAACTGACACAACGGTTTGTCAACATGGAGTACTAGATGAAACCCTGGGCACAATAGTGGACAAGGCTTTCTATAATCCTTAATATCAGATGGCAGGAAACGCAGAACAAAGGGAGCTCTGGTGCCAGCTCACTCCAAGCCATGTGGTGGTTACAGCTACTTTTGCCAAGGAAGCTCTGCACATCAAGGAGCACCTCCCGGATTTGAATCTGCCCCTTACAATCCTTGGATCCTAATTCTGTGGTGGCCTGCTTGGCATGGCATGAGACAAACACAAAGCACAACGGTTTCACAAATACTAATCAGATTTTTCAACCACCACACTTTAGGCCCATCGTTTCAAGCCTGTATTTTGAGATTTTAAAACAAATCAACAATCTTTTCTTTAGTCATGATTTAACCGTCTTGTGTGGATCAACTTGCCCAGTATCGCAGACTAATTCGCAAATTAGTATTATTCTTTTGATTTCAAAAGGGGCGATATCAACAGCGCAGACCTTAATGCCCCTGGACGCAATTGAATCAGCATGTTTTAAAGAACCATTCGTTCAAAAAGCTACGAAAAGTTAAGCGCTGTAATTCGTAAGCATTCTGGCGTTCGCTTCCCAGGGAAAACAAAAGCCTTTCACCCAGGAAATGCGTGTTCCTAGGAAGTGTCTCAATCCAAACCACGATCTTTTTCCTAAACTTAACTAGTCATTTTGGTGCCTAAACTTAACTTTCACCCCTGCATAACGCTCACATTTTGTGTCCTAAACTTAACCGTAATGTCCGCTGAATCGACCAGCAGCTTACGGTGCTCTGTACCCGGTTCAAAGTCACCTATTTTCGGGCAACTGAACCACCAAACACAGCTGATACGACGGAGCACCATGCGGAGCACTGTGGCGGCATTACAGAGCTCTGTAGCGGAAAGAATATGGATTCATATTTGATCAGCACTGCCTAGTTTGACAGTTTGATTTGAGTTATGTGAGCCTAGGGTGTTGCACTGGACGAACCTACAGGACGGTGCCGCTCCTTTGTCAAACATCTCCTCAAACACGCCCCATATTAAATAAACGGAGGGGAGCCAGACGTATCTGCCAGAGCAAATGAAACATGAGCTCGCAGATCTGTCTGGTTTCGAGGCTACGGATCATCAATTTCATGACAGAACTGAAAAAGCAAAGATCAAATCAACTCATTAGTTTAAACATACAGCAATTAAACTGAGTGAAAACACTTCCTAATCACATAGAAGTTCACATTTGCGCCTACTTTAAAAGAGAGCAGAAGGTAAAGACAACCTGTCCTCAAATCTTTCAACACTGGCCAACAACAATAAATTAAGCAGCATTCAGAGTGGTAAGGTTAGTTGTCCATGTCTTGAAAGCGTGTAGCAGGAAGACTAATTAGCAGAGCACTGCAACAGACAGGATTGGTTTGGCACAATAGGAAATCAAAAAAGGAAAGAGGGCTTTCTTCCCTTTTCCCATTGAATTGATGCAGTTTTTGCCTATCGTACTCTCCACATTGATGTATAATCACGGAGGAAGAATGTGACTGAATTAGCACATTTAGCAGATCTGCAGGATTTCCCTTCTGGGTGCATAATTTGTTCCTGCATGCTATCTTGACAAGTACAGAGTGAGCAGAAACCCAGAGAAGGAGGACTCTACTCTGAGGCATTGCTAGAGTGCCTATGATTCCCTGTAATTAGTATGTTAACTGTCACAGCAACAGATCAGGCCCTTTGCAAATGACCTCGCTGTCAAACGGTGGGTGTGTCTACCCCATTCATATATATATATATATATATATATATATATATATATATATATATATATACACACACACAGGTGGTGCACTGCCCTCTATCGGCAAGGAGAGTAATGAAAAGGAAATGCACAGCATGGAAGCCAGATGTACGTGTTTTGTGGCACACAACAGTGTGAGTAGCGCAAAGCTTATAACTACTATGTAGTTACCATGTAAATTATAATAAAACCTCGCAACTTACATGCAGTAATTGAATCTCCTTAGTACACCCTAACTGTGAAAATCAGATGTAGTAGTTTAAAAAAAAATAATAATCTATTTATCCTGTGATTAAAGCAGCAAATTAAAAACCTCAAATCCTTTTCACCATCCCTGTTCCAGCTGTTTAGTAAATTAACTGAAGGCTGAGGCAGGTTGTACGTGTTGTAATGATGACATGACTACATTAGCATGCTGATGCTAACACAGCCTCTTGGGTATTTACACTATTTCATTTCAACACACACTGCTGTCCTGGCCAATAAGTGGTAGGGAGAAGAAGGCTGTACTGTTGGCAGCCATCATAGTATAACTCCTCTATACTCCAATGTTACTAGTAACATCATCTACTATAAAAAATAATACTAATAATACATTTATTTAGGAACACTAGAAAGTCTGTTTCAGACACTGTACCATTAAAATGGTGCAGTATCTGGTACAGTATCTTGACAAACTGAACATATCTAATAAGCTCTGAACACGTATGTTTGTGTGAATTTTCTAGTCTTATAAAATTATGAAACACGCACACCTTTAACCCTTTGAACTCTGCAACAGAAATGATCTGCCAGTGCCTACATTGGTATTTTTGCGTATTGTGATATATCTTCAGATGCCGCTAAAATCAGTAAAACCTAGTCTAAAAGGTTATGCAAGTCAATAAACCATAATAACTAATAAAAGTATTGAAATTGTGTCAAATGTTTGTTCGGACAGACCTGCCCCCGCTGCTAAAACAAATCCTAGAGAAAAAACTGATGTAGAAACATGAACAAAATATTTATTAACACGTTTTTTTAACTATGTTTTAGTTTTTGAGATATGCTAATTTTAATGAGCAGACTGTAAAGGCGGTTTGAGAGTTTCATCTGCAATAGAATGGTGTCATGCTGTTTTGCACCAGACGTCACGTAACGTGATGACATCATCGAGAGACAACATAATGATGCGAAATACAGAAGCGTCAGCTTTCTGCTGCAACACGAATGAATGCTCTGGCTGTTATGGTTCTTATTTATTTAGATCAACTTATACAGAGTCATGTAAACAACAATCGCCTGCGGCCACCTGGCACAGATCTTCAACAAGGGGTCCGGGATTGGGCGAAGTAAAACTATAACATGATGTGTTCAAATGTAATCTTGTAAAATGTAGTTTTGGGCTAGAAAATGAAATAAATACAGTTATTCAAGGAAATGTTTTTATATAAGCTTGAAATAATTTTTTAGGGAATTTTGACCATTACAAAAGCTGCATTTGTTGTCAATTTCTGAAACTTTATTGAAATATATATTTGTTTGGATACATGTATTGTGTATTTTGATATGTCATTCTTTAATCTTGTTCGTAATGCAAAAGTTGTATGCAATAACTAGGTCCTCTGTAAATATGTTGCCCCAAATGGCTTTCCCTCTTGGAGATATTTATCTTGCATCATAACGTGCATTTCGTATAAGTTTGTTATTGCGTTTTGGGTTCATTGTTATTATTGCGGAATGAGCCCAGTTGTTTTCAATTTCAGCAGCAGAATAGAAATGGCAGTAATAGTGGGCAAGGGCAGCATGTGTAGCACATTTCCTACACAAAGCAGGCATTCAGAATTTTTTGGGGAGGCCTGTGCCCCAGTAGAGCTTTATGTCTAGCAACTCCCCTGCTTCTATCCATTACTTGAGTTCAATAAAGTTGACTGCTGATGCTGCTTAGTCCAGGCAGAGCAGAGACCCAAATCTAAAAAGAAGAACGCCTGACCTCTATACACTCCTGGTACATTAGTGCAAGATGTACTGTAACTGTAAAACTGTCACAACTCTCTCAGAGTTCTACGCAAATGCCAAAGTTTGACTTCTGCCCCGACCTCAGCGAGAGGTCCTCTTTGATCCGAAGTGTTAAGCAGTCAGAGCTTGTGTGCTGTCACTGCCCCCTGTATTTGTGACAGTGACAAGTTTGGTGCGTCTGGAGTTCCAGCGACAGGTCTGCTGTGATCCAGCTTCACACAGAGAAATTAGATTGACGCTTCCTCCTGCATTCTCATATTCTGCACATATTCCCCTTTGAACTCAAGAGGATGAGCTGCAGTGGAATTGCGTTTTTTGTGTGGAGAGAACTGTGGTACTGAAATGCACACCGCGATTTGACGTAGGTGCAGGTATCAACAGTACATTTCAACAAGCACAGTTCATCAAATGAAAATTGATCCGGAGATATGTTATACTGAATTTCATAGCATCTCTGCAGAGTGTACTTTGCAAGAATCCATCAGAGCAGTTTTATAGAACATGGAAACGTGTTAGTATCTATGAATTTAATATTAAAGAGCGCAGCTGTGCATTTGGGTAGCAGATGTCACATTAAGGTTCCTGCCTCATGTCCTGAAAACATCAGCTTGATATTTGGTGAGCATCTATTTTAATAAATTAAAATAATAGCAATACAATGTATTCTCCAAAACTTAAAATGCCAACCATGCAATGGAAATCAAACTACGCTCCTCAAAAGTATCAATACTTTTTCATTGAATGTTTAAAATTATAAGATCTCCATCAATCATACATTCGATAGTATCGAAAGAAGAAGAAGAGCATTGAATATTTGAATATAAATCAAATATTTAAAAAAATAAGGAGAGGAAGACTGACAAGACTGACGGGCTCGAATATACGCTCCGTAGACACAGCTGCTGGCGGGCTTGTGTCGGTCGCACGGACGCAAGCGGTTCCAGGAAAGTGGCTGTATGTAGGGCTGGGCAATATATCAATATCGTGATATGAGACTAGATATCCTCTTAGATTTTGGATATCATAATATTGTAATATGACATAAGTGTTGTCTTTTCCTGGTTTTACAGGCTGCATTAGAGTAAAGTGATGTCATTTTCTAAAATGACCAGACTTACTAGCTGTTCTATTATTTGCCTTTACCCACATAGTCATTATATCCACATTACTGCTGATTATTCATCACAAAGCCTATTGTGTGCATATTTTGTGAAAGCACCAACTGTCAACCCTACAATATCGCCGCAATATCGGTATCAAAGTATTTGGTCAAAAATATCGTGATATTTGATCTTCTCCATATCGCCCCAGCTGTATGTGTCCACGACAATGCACGCAACATCGTGGCTGCACGACCAATACAAGTCTGCAGCTGTTCGCGTCCATCGCCTGCTCGTCGGTTAACAGTTAGTAATCGGTCAACGAGAGTCGGCTATTGATGAGAGAGAAAAAAAAATCTAAATTAGCATCGCTAGTCTGAAACATGAGGAGAGTGAGAGCATCGTGGCAAGGAGATGAAGGATAAGATACAAGGTGACTGCAGGAAGCGGTATGAGGACAGGCATTTACAACACGTTCTTAACACCGTAACCTTTGTCCATCCCTGGTTCAAGGACAGTTATGGCAAGCAGGAAAAAGACGCCACACAAGGTCTTCTGGATCAGACAGTGACATTGCCCAGGAGAGGAAGGAAGAGCACAGCAGCCTCAGCCATCACAGGACTCTGCTGAGCAACAGGCTGAGAAAGCCAGGACTGATTTAAAGAGCCTGCTGCTGTTGAGTATTCGAGGGGAGAAAAAGGATGAGCAAGGAGAGGACCTATTGCCAGTGCAGGGTGCATCCCAAAGGTATACTAGTATACAGCTAAATGCCAAAGTGCAGAAGAGGATCCACTTAAAGCACAAGTAATAACACTTTTCAGAGTTTGCCTGAACATATTTGTGAATTTCTGCCTCAAGGTGTGAATCCGAGTGGGTCCTTAGCGCCTCTGGCTTCATTTGCAGCCCAAGATGGTCGACACTGACCCAGGACACCCTTGACATCCTGGCTTTCCTGTCAAAGAACCTTGTGATTGCAAAAAATAAAAAAAAAGCTCAAGTAGCCTAAGTAAAACAAACCTTTCAACATCCAAGGTTTGTTTGTTCTACTAATAATGTTCTTGTTTTATTGTATTTGTCCTTTACTCATAGTGGTGCCCTTCTTTTATTTTATTTATCCTTTATTTATACAGGGGAAACCACAGAGGCCGCTGTGCTGCATTCACAAGTGAAGCAACATTAGAGAAAAAAAGAAATAACACTAAAATCAATAATAATGACATAAAGAATGTGTAAGCCTATAAGGTAGATGTATTACTATTAACTTTGTAGGTGATGAGTGGCTTTTTCTGTACCAGCGCTGTGTACAGGTTGTCACCTTTAAAAATAGAAAAGACATCTTATTTTGTGTGCCTAGGACTTTTTTTTTCATTGTATAGGAAGAGGCATTGAGTATCGTTTTTGCTATACTAGTATATTGTATCGAAGTTTAAAATGATGGTATTGTGACAAACGTCATGCAGAAAATCACATTTCGTTCATGAACATTGCAGGTTTTAATAGAAGGGAGGTAAAAAAAAACACACCTTAAACATGTCCCCTAAATTAAGTAGCTGATGGGTATCCACTGATGCAATTCTGGCAAGATTCTGAGCATCGTTTGTGAAAATGATGATGAAGCAAAACACAGCCAAATAGAGAAAACATAGCATGGTACAGTCAGCATTGTTGGTCATCATCATTATGCATGTGACCCTGGTAATTGCAGAAACACCTGCATACTGCAGACTGTCCTAGATTTATAATTAGCAAGACACAAGGAAAAAGAGAACTGATCTGGATGACGGTCAGGTCTGAGAGAGACCGTTGGGCTCTCTGCAAACAGTCTCCCATCCCGCTGTTTGTGTTTTTCTGTTTGCAGGAAGGATATTACTGCAGAGTTAGAAAGGGAGCTGCTCTGCCCTGGTGGAGCTGTGGTTAGAACGAGCTTGTAAAATCCATGCAGTGGCATCTATTCTCGACAAATCAGAGAGGTGGCTGATATCTGCTACTCTAAAAGGTAGCAAACAACCTTCAAGAAGAACAGAGGGAGACGCATTGCGTAAAGGTGTCAACAGGATGGCTTGAGCTAAAGAAATTAGAATAAAAAAGCAGGCGGGGGGGAAATAAATCAACAGAAATGCTATGCATCAGGGAAAGGCCACCTTTTCACACTGTCCTTCTTTTTAATCCATTTTTCATAAGACAGTATTGCATCTGTGGTGTGCTACACACACATACACACAGCCACGTGCATTTAGCCCTTTACCTTCATCTTGACTGTAAAGAGCCATTATAAGTCATTATGCCTGTGAATCAGTCCTTCACCAGACAATACTACGCACGTATGAATTCAGTGTATCTGCCGCTGCCAAGGGGTTCCACTCAACAAGCTCATTTTCCGTACATGCAGTCACTTTCATGTGGCTAGCTGAATGCACAGCGCTGCTCTCAAGTTATCACTCCATCAGCAGGAAAGATGGATGACACAGCGAGTGAGAGGGACATGCACAACATGCCCCCAAAAGCACCGGCTGGTCCAGTAAACACACGCAGACCCCAGTGACCCGGTACAGTGTGATTTCACCGGATGACAAAGACAGAAATGACCTATAACATGTTTAATGGATTCTGAGACCAATTCTGGCCCACTCCAAAAAAGGTAAAGAAAAAAAGCCAAAAAATACATAACTACATAAATAAATAATAATGGTGAGCTGATCTGATATATGAAAACTAATGGAGTGTATAAGGGGTGAGATGTGACCAGGCTTTGCGGGTTTCTGAGCTGAGACACAGAAGCTAATCCTCTCAGGAAAAGAGAAAGGAAGCTAACCCTGATGCAGCCCAAACCCTCTTCCAGTTTGTCATTCCGCACTTCAAAGCATACATGATGAAATCCCCCAAGGTATTATAAGAGCATAGCAGCCATCCTCAACCCTGTCCTAGCCTAATGCCTCATAAACGGAGTCTGGAAACATGTCCCTTTACTATTTCGAAAGTCTTTGTAGCCTTGGATCTTTAAGACCCTTTTAGAGTTGCAGAGGAAGAGGTTCTTTACTACTGGAGGAGATTTGTGAATCATTATCCAGCCAAGGGATTCCTGTACGCTCACCATGAATTACTGCACGTACAGTATGCACATGCGACTCTCTGACAATGTTTAGATCAAGATCAGGACAGGAACCAGGCTATCGTCTTCATTGAAGCTCTGCTGAATGCGCGTGTATAAAAAAAAAAATACAGTGCACAAGAAAATGTGTGCCCTAGATAGGGAATGGCACGTAATTTAAGCCATTCAGTGACACCATTGGATGCCACTTGTAATACAGCTTGCTGAGCTGTCTGATTTTTTGGGTTTCATAAATACATCCCTTATTGGTCTCAAGGCTTCACACTAACACAGCCTGCAGGGCAGAACTGAGAGAAACAGCTGAAACTCTGGTTCATACAGTCAAACAGGGAGATGAGAGAGGAACAGCATATATTAAGTTCTAGTTACTACCCTATCGCGGCCAGGTAAAAGCTCTCCGTATTTCTCAGCACTGTGAGTTTCGGTGTCTAGTTTCGGTAGTGACATTACCGCGCTGGCGCACCGGAAGGATGCCGAGTAGATTATTAACCCCACAATAACGTTACATGAGCGGCACAAAGTGCCGTCAACCAACCTTACTTACTCACTTTCAGTTCATCACAGCGTAGCTGCTCATTCTGGCTCACTGATTGGTTACACGGTAAGTCAGTCTACCTGTGTTAACCCAATAACTAATCTCACATTGCCAGATCTGTCTGCACAGCGCTGTGTCAGGCTAGAGTAAGGTCTGGCTACACCGCTTATCGTTCTGGGATAAGATGAAAAAAACACTCTGGCTTGTTTGCATTTCTTTAAAGCAATCACTATCATCTTGGGCGGCGCTAAGCTCTGGATGCAGCAACTGTTGCAGTTTCTCCTGGGTTGGGCCCTTTTTTGAGTTAGATTGACTGGACTATTAGGCACAAAGGCTACAAATAACAGCACTGTCTGAATGTGATTTTTTAAATGTCTGTATGTAATTCCCGTTTCTGTAAGATTTGAGTCAAAGATTCAGTCACATTCTGAGCTGAATATTTGATCTATTCATCTTTAATAGCTAACACTTGTGTAAAAGAAAAATTATGCTATTTATTATTCTTCTTCTAACTCACACTCATTGGCCTTGGCTCACACCCCCCCTCTACACATAACTATTACATATGAGGTGTTCAGGTCTACTGGACCCGAGTGTATTTAATTGTAGGTGCTATGAAACTATGTTGTCTTTCTGCACCTGCTATTTCCACACAACGTTACAAAATTGTTAAATTTCAAGCAATTTCAACTGTTCTGATTAAGTGTTTTTTTGATTTTTTTTTTTACCTTTTTTATAATTGAATTTCCTTGTTTTGTCACAAAAAAAAATGATCATATGATCATAAATGTGATCTCACAGGGGTAAATGGCAAATATGAACCATAAATGATGTATATATCATTGGTAATTGAGCTAAAGTAAACATCTGTTAAGTATTTTTACATAAATTGTTATGGCTGTATTGATTTAACCTGTTAACCCCCACCGGCCCAGACGTGTTCCGACATACATAATAGTATTTAACCACAAAAGTTCAAAACTTTTGTCAATATGGACATGCTGTATATAGTTTGATTGGTACAATTCTCTGCAATTGAATCATTCAGTTCATTTTACTGAAATCATAAGCACCAAAGCATTATTCATGATCTTAGTGCTCTATTGCTATTGGGGAAAAATAATAAAAAATTATGATGCTTCCCTACCTGTATGCTGTAACCTAATAATGTGGTGGGTCCACCAGACCCGGGAACATTGGCTGTGTAACACAAATATGAACACCACACAAGGGTTAAAGGCGGAAAAAATGACATCATGCACAACGTTTTACTTGTGCATGTAAAATGGTAAAATGGGTTCCATTTAACAGCCGATTATCCTGTAGAGAAATCTGGCTCAGCTGTTACCCTTTCGACTATAATATCTCCTATTAATCCCCTAACCCAACTATCTCACACCCTCCCTTTGGGCCATCTGCCAAACCTGCTCGTTTCATCTTTCAAAATGGCAGGGAGAGCAATGAAACAAAGCGTGCACTGACTCTTTAAACAACAAGGACCATCAGAATGTTGTTTGTCTATTAACTAAGATAGTGTCTGAATCTGTGTGTGTGTGTGTGTGTGTGTGAGAGAGAGAGAGAGAGAGAGAGAAAGGGAGAGAAATAGAGGGAGAAATGAAAGAGATAAATTGAGAGGAGTCAGTCTGCCCCCGCTGTTCTCACTCAGCTGACTTGCGATAAGGTTTATCTCCGGTGCCTAACGAGTTGGCCCAGTAGCCCTGTCCAGCTCGTACCGAGTGGCCCAGGGCTGCACAGCCAGGACACAGCCAGCAGTGGGTTGAGCTCCCTTAGGTGACCTGCACGTATTGTTCATGCTACGCTGCTTTAGAACTCTATTTTATGTAGGAAATGGCTTCGGCCCCTTCGGCCACATCTCTTTTAATCTGGGATTTCTTTTTTCTTGCCTCCTTTTCTTCATCCTTTCTACTCACTGTAACTCAGACTGCCAAGAAAAGCTGCAAGAGCTGGAGAAAGAGATGCTGCGGAGCTTTGGCACAGAGAGGCGTGTGTGTCCCAGAGGCAGTGGCTGAGGCAAAGATGGAGACACAGGGGCCTGCGGTTAAGCCCCTAATCACAGTCTGCTCTGCATGAAGGACTTAAAGTCACTCCATTTAATGCTACCTTCTCTTTAGTCAAAAAACGGGAAAGAAATACTACAGCTTACCTCTTCAGCTTTCTGATACCTAGGGCCCTATTCCCATCGCATACCCATTCTTGTGATGCACAGCAGTGCACAGCATCAGCATACAGTCAAACATACACAGATAAACATGCAACTCAGGCACAGACATACTGTAGAGGCAGGAAAACTCAAATGAACATATACTGTAGTTGCACACACAGCAATTGCAAGCATAAATGTTTCCCATTCAAGAATCTCACCATCAGACCATCACAGGTCTTCACAGCAACGACTCGTTTGAGAACATGCATGCTCAATTGAATTGCTCTTAGAAAACAAAGCCACGTGAAACAATGTCATGGTAAACCACATATACGTGGCCGACGCGGCTGCCATGCCCTTCACCGGCGTGCTCAGCAGCTTCATTTGTTTGTGCGAGGAGTGGAGAATATGAGCAGATCCTCAGAGACCGCACGCTCCCACTGGCTCAAAATACATTAATTGACTTGGCTCCGCTTCCAGCCAGGTGTAACACACTTTGGCAAAATACTCCGGAATGTCAGCGAGATCTTTGGGAAATCCCCCTCCCTCCCCCTCCCCTACTGTGTCATAGCTACACTTTCCGCACTGCCAGCTGCCGTTTCACCTCACCTTTTTATCCCGGGCCGCTTGGCTAGCAGACTATGGTTTGGCGTATAGGTCTTAATCTAATGTTGGAACATTGATTTATGCTTGGGTGTCCCACAGCCATTAAGATAATGGCATGATCACTTTATAACATCCTCCCCCGGTGGCCATGGTAATTTGGCTCCCCCACCACACCACCTTGCTCAGTAAGACCCATAACCACATTATAGAGCTAGAAAAGGTGGTCGGAAATATCATCTTTCAGCCCCTTCAAATTGATTTCTTGACTTCTAAAACCCTTTTAGTCTATCTCTCACCTGTGCTGACCATTTGATCTATTGGAGGCTTCTAGGTCTTAACAGCTTGTATCGATCGGAATTTTTCAGCCAGCATTCTTGAAGGGATGCTCTCGTGTCACCTTGTAATTCCAACAGTCTGGGTGTGTGTTTTGAGTGAGATCATCGCTGAAGCAATGCATTTTTTTTGCTGTTAGGGCAAGACAAGTGGGCTTTGATTGCCTTCAATGGGAAACGACTGTGTTAAAGCGCACTATGAACTCTTTCAACATAATCTTTATCAACATATAGATTCCACCACCACTATGGACTAACGGCTGCTTAAGAGGAGAACTTAGCGTCAGTGAGAGTCAAATTGCTTTGACGGATTGAGCAAAGGGGAAGCACTTTACTTCCTCAGTATCAACACTCAGCTCAGAAAGATGCAGTGACTTAAAACTTTAAACTGACAGCAACTGCAAGAGGATCCTGCTAAAAAAATGTGATCTATTCCATTGTGTATTCTTAAATACTTCATTCACATACAGTTATACAGTACAGGCCAAAAGTTTGGACACACCTTCTCATTCAATGTGTTTCTTTATTTTCATGACTATTTACATTGTAGATTCTTACTGAAGGCATCTAAACTATGAATGAACACATGTGGAATTATGTACTTAACAAAAAAGTGTGAAATAACTGAAAACATGTCTTATATTTTAGATTCTTCAAAGTAGCCACCCTTTGCTTTTTTTGATAGCGCTGCAAACCCTTGGTGTTCTCTCAATGAGCTTCATGAGGTAGTCATCTGAAATGGTTTTCACTTCACAGGTGGGCTTTGTCAGGGTTAATTAGTGGAATTTTGTCCTTTATTAATAAAAAAGCAAAGGGTGGCTACTTTGAAGAATCTAAAATATAAGACGTGTTTTCAGTTATTTCACACTTTTTTGTTAAGTACATAATTCCATATGTGTTCATTCATAGTTTTGATGCCTTCAGTGAGAATCTACAATGTAAATAGTCATGAAAATAAAAAGGAAACGCATTGAATGAGAAGGTGTGTCCAAATCTTTGGCCTGTACTGTATGTATGTATGTATGTATGTATGTATGTATGTATGTATGTATGTATGTATGTATGTATGTATGTATATAGTATTGGTATTATAGTAAGTTGTGCATCCAATTAAATTACACTGATAACAGCAAGAGTATTAAAAAGCAGAATTACTTCATACAGTATTATGCGAAGTGCTTCACCACTGGGAGCCACAATTTCATGTCATAAGTCAACGCACACTTTATTCTTATACTTAATTGTTTTGTATATGTATTATAGGGTAAGGCAATATGACAATATGTACCAGGAGATGCTGATAAGTTAGTCAACTATCAGAGGTTTTGCCATACCATTTACACTGAGGTCCAGCTGTAGTCTTCCAGTGTTTACTGTCATGTGGACTATATTGGCTGAGCTGCATCGATTATCATTCATTATTTTATTTTGCTTTTTAATTACCATATTACACTGATTTTAAAAACACGTGACATGCAAATATGGAAAGACTATCCATTGTTCCATCCACCCAGTATCTGTAACCACTTGGGTGGGTGGAGGGCTCACATTCATTTCTACAGGCAATTTAGAGTCAACAACAGCAAAAAACCTAACATCTGCATATCTTTGGACCGTGGGAGGAAACTGGAGATCCCGAAGAAAGCCCACACTAACACAGGGAGAACATGCAAACGCCACACGGGACCCACTTACTAATCTGATTTACATCTTTTGAAAAACTTCAGAAGACACGGTAAACCTGATCTGCAATATGATCTTTGTCTTGGTGGCAGCGGGTTTACCTTTCTGTCTGGGGACTTTGTAGCAAAGACAGGCATGTGACAGGCAAGCAGCGGACACCAAAATGGGGCCATCGTCTTCCCCTCATCCTCTCCACACAACCAGCCTGGTGAATTCTCCCCCCCTGAAATAGAAAAAAAAAAAAAAAAAGAGAGACTTTTATTTCTTATCACAAGGGTGCTACTAACCTGATGTTGTGTACCATCTTGTTTTGTTGCTGTACTTATTCATAGTTAGTCATCACGCCTCTGACCCTCACAGTGAGCCAAGCTGTAAACTCTCCTTCAAGCTATGTCAAAACCACGCAAAAATAATCAGAACAGACATTATGCTACCTCAGGTATTTGATATGAATGGTGTTATTAGCATGTTAATGTTATAATCAGCCAGAGGCTTAGTCCCTGTTGTAGGTGGTGAGGCATGTACTGCCAACACAGGGCCTCCACAGTGATTAAACCTACCCTTAATCAACAGTGAGAGTCAGTCCCAGCAGGAAAAATGCAACTGCTGGATTTGAGTTATAATAATGGATTTGCCTGGTGTACGCGACATCTCTGCACTCATAGCTCTGAGCCTTACAACAGGTGCACTCCCGACAATGCGCTGGGCAAATCCGCCAAAGTACTCCCATTTTGTAATTTTGTAATCATAAATTTCAATTTACAGAAACTAAATTGAGCATGAAATTTAACAGCTTGCTAAAAAAATGTGCTTCCTGATTTGTTACCATAAGTTACCTTGGAATTACCTAGACTTTATATCTGTTGTATGCCTTCAAGGACTTGTCACAGATGCATCAGACTCATTTGCAGTAGTAAAAGTGGAGTTTGTTTGATAAGAGTATTGTTTGCCCATTCTTTCTGTGGCAAACAGTTAGGGGGAGCACCTAAGGGCTAATGAGATGCACAGACAGCACCAAGGTTGTAAAATTGGTTTTATTTTTGTTTTAGCCACACAGATACAACACTTCTCGGGCCAAACTTTACTGACGTTTAGTGTGACATAACTCCCATAACTTATGTACTTACCCTTATAGGAACAATGACATAAAATCTAGGTAGTCTATTAGAAATGTGTACCTCAATCTTTTACATATTGCCACTGATATTTTCTGAACTGACATAAATGTGACATCACTCGACAGTTTGCAAACAAGGGATCACAGTGAAGCGAAATCCTTGCCACAATCAAAGCTTGAGAACATCTGAATACATGACAAGCCATGTTCATACAGAGAAAGAAGGTACAAGAAAGATCAGGACAGGAATGAAAAGCACTGGGTAAGTGTGTTGGATCATATACAAAAGATATACAGTATCTTTCGGTGATGTCTGTCCTGTGTTTGTATGCCCGTTTGATGTTGGATTTTTCACATTTCCGACCCTTTGAGCACTACAAAAAGTTGTATTTGTCTCCATTGTATTCTAAACTGTGGATATCTCAAAACATCTGCAAATAACACAAACTGTCCGCATGGCTACACAACTCACGATATATGAAATAAGGTGATTAAGTGCCTGTGTACTGTATCATGTTGTACAAGTCGTAATATACAGATTTGATGTTACTTTAGTCCAAACTCTGCACTTTGACAATACTGACAACAGAGAGCAAGTCAAATTTTAGTTTAGCTTTTACATTTTCAAAATGCATTTATTTTCAGAGCCATTTAACCTGATGATTTAATTCAAAGATACGAGATATTGCCTAGTTTAAAGTGCTCATTTTCAGGTTCATAATTATGTATTTAGAGGTTATATCAGAATAGGTTTATGTAGTTTCATTTTCAAAAAACACCATATTGTTGTTGTACTACACATTGCTGCAGCTCCTCTTTTCACCCTGTGTGTTGAGCTCTCGGTTTTAGCTGCAGAGTGAGAATTCTACTCCATCTTTGTTGGGAGTCGCACATGCACAGTAGCTATAGGTAAGCACAGCTAGCTAGTCAGTTGCACAGTATGAGGGCGTGGCATGCTAGCAGCTAGGCGAGCATTATAACGTGTGCTACAAAGTGACAAGCGTTCGTCACGGAAGTAAAGGCTGGACTACAATAGAGCTGTTTGGAGCAGTTGGAGATGGTAAGTGCCTTTGGGGTGGACTTTGGGCTTTTTCACTTTGTAAACCTATAACGTGCACAAAAAAGATATATAACACAATAAAGGAAAGGGAAAAAGACAAAAAGCATAATATAAGCACTTTAAGCATAAGTTATCATTCAATGACGTCATCTCTTTTACAACATTGTGACAACACTTTCCTGCTATAAACAAGGTTACTGTGAAGAATAGGGTAGATAATTATAAGGTTTTAAATCATTCAGTCATTTATATTTACAATCATCTGGAGTGTTCTTTAATAATTCATATTTCAGGGGGGATTGGCCTGTGGGCTGGCAATCCCTCAGCGAGCCCCTGCCAGGATAAAGAGAGGTGTGGGGTCACTTATTAAACGACTTTAATTGAGGGCAGATTGCTGCGGGTGGGGCAGCATGTCCTGTGGTTTCCTTTACCCTGGAGTAATCATCAACTTTCTTCAGCTACTTATTAAATTAGCATAAAGAATATTCCGTTTGGGTGCGCGGACTTCTCTTACTGAGTTTGTCAGTCAGTAAAAATTAGTCACCAATCTAAAGGAGAGACAGATACGCAGAGATAGAAAAACAGAAAGAGAGAGACTGGAATACACACACTAAAGGACGGCGAGAGAAAGTTGTTTTGAGAGCACAAATTAGCCTTAACCTTCAGTCTTTGCCATGTAGTAATGATGATGAATAACGGTGAACAAATGATAAGCACAGACCTAAATCGAAAACGGCACCAGATAGGGACACGCAGGCCACTCGCCTCAACATACATGCGCTGTCTCACACACACACACACACACACACACACACACACACACACACACACACACACACACACACACACACACACACACACACACACACACACACACACACACACACACACACACACACACACACACACACACACACGCAAAAAAACACAGAAAATACTTTTTTACTTGTTTGGCTTGTCTGTAATTGTAGTAAAAAAAGTCTTAAAAATATCTTGATAATTATTACATTGTGGCAAGTATGCAGGCTCACCTTTTCACCTGAATACAACATTCTTTAAACCTACATTGTGTACTTTTTTGAGTTGATTCTTAGCAAAAAAAAACCTTTGTTCTTTCACAAATATGTACTCATTCATGTGTAATTACTTCCACCAACTAATCAAAGTATTCTCGTAAGCGTGGAATCTGCCATTCAGAATCATTCAGAATACATACGAGCGAGTCGCTCGAATCACGGCCGCCATGTAGCGCCTCCGTCTTCAAAATACATTAGCCAAAGAGGGACATACCTCCGCCTTTCGCGCTTTTACACGCAGCGGCACCGTGACGAATGCCAGGGGGAGATTAAGCGAAAAAGAGAATTAAACAACAACAACGCGACAGGCAAAGCAACTAGACCAATTGCAGTGGCTAGAACAGCTGCGTGTAAACGATGGCGATACTAAGAGATAATTTCGGGTTCGGCCACCGTAGGAGTTAAAATGTGCTCGGAATGGGAGGGGCTAGAAAGTAATATTCAGTTGGTTGTCATATACAATTTCACCGCTAGATGGGAGAAATTCTTACACAGTGTAGCTTTAACTTTGATAGTGTAACATAACAACTGTGGCAAATAAAGATATCACTGAAAAAAAACTATTTCATAAGTTTTTGTTCCATGTGTTTATTCTCTGTTTCCTTTGGTGCAGTGCCCTGTAAATTGGGTCTCATACTACATTAACATCTTGTTGGATTTACCATAAATAGGACTTAGCGACTGAAAAATAAACATTCACGTCAGCTTCCTAATGATAATTACAAATAGGGGCCTAGGACATGCAAGTTACCGTGGCTCCCAATATATAACAATTGTTATAAATAAATGTCAAATTGCACAAGTGTGGATGCAAACTACAACAAAGCCTGCCAGCAGTCGGAAATAATAAAAAACAAACCCACAAGTTATATTACTACTAATCCAATAAACAGGTTATTTTGCATGTTGGTGGTAAATTAGTTGCCGTGTAAACAGGCCTAATTTTATTCATAGGCACCTGTGTAAATACAATATGACTCAGTATAATGGTTATTCTGCTGTAGGAAAACAGCATTCACTGTATAGACAAACATCTTAAACAGATAATAGAAAGAAATGAGATTTTAGCTTTATGACAAAAGAGCAACAGAAAATTACATAAAAATTCATTCTGGAAAAAAAACAATGCCTGAGCATGCCAAAGTAGATTACCGGAAAAAAAGAACAAAAGACCATACAGATAATATAATCTCCACAACCTCATACAAAAACCTGGTAAGAAAACGGACTTAAAAAAAGAAAATTTTGACTCCATTTGGCACAAGGGTTTGTTATTAAAACTGCTTCACATTAGTGTCCGAGGCAAACTTGTACCATCACTATCGTAGTAACTATAACGAAAAATCTATTTGGCATTAAACTAGTGATACACTAACAATCTTTAGCGAACTGGAGGCATAAGGCAAGGATGCCGTCTGAGCACCACATTATTTAAAGGTCCCATGGCATGAAAATGTCACTTTATGAGGTTTTTTAACACTAATATACGTTCCCCCAGCCTGCCTATGGTCCCCCAGTGGCTAGAAATGGCGATAGGTGTAAACCGAGCCCTGGGTATCCTGCTCTGCCTTTGAGAAAAATAGCAGTTGGTCAAGGTCGAGGCCAACCCCCAGGACGGTTGTGATATAAAATGTCATCCTATTATCTTGTTATCCTATTAGACATTTGTGTGAAATGTTGTCATAATTAGCAAAGGAATTCTTGAGTTATGGCCAAAAAAACATTTTGTGAGGTCAGGGTGACCTTGACCTTTGTCCTCCAAAATTGAACCAGTTCATCCTCGAGTCCAAATGGAAGTGTGTGCCAACTTTAAAGAAACTCCCTCCAGGCGGTCCGGAGATTTCGCGCTCACAAGAATGGACGACATACAACTCGAAAACATAATGCCTTTCGGCCACGGCTGTCGCCGGCACCAAGGCATAGAAACGACAAAAACATATTTGTGTTTTGGAGGGAAACAAACACACAAGCCCCATTACAAATTGGTGTGAGGTGATGTGATCTGTAGTATTTTTGTCAGATGTTACTTCCTCGGTCTAAAATGTGTGAAAACAAAAAGTTCTATATTGCTATACTCACGCATGTTTACACGTGCACTTTTTATGTTTTGAAAAATAAATTATAGAGAGTTCCACTTTGCTGCACTGTATTTATCTACAATGTTAACTAAAGGCAATCAATATGAATGATGAGATTCCACAAGCTTAAGGCTAAGGTCAGTTCTATCTACTGTGTACACAGTCCCAGTTACTGTACAATAACTATGTATAACAACATCATTTGTGCAGGTGTAGGGTTGGAATACTAAGTAGGGAGATTTAGTTTCTCAGTTTCTTCATTCCAATCATGCTTTTGTTTCAAGTCTTTTGCTGATGAAGATTAATTTGCGGAGCATGGCGCTCTATCAACCCCAGTGACACAAAGGGCAAAGATATAGACTAATTAAATACACCAGTGCAATGGATATTTCCCATGGATCAATGGGAGTGTGGGATCTTTTAATTAAATCCGTGATAATGTTTACTCATCATAAACATATCCCATGTTTGAGTATAGCGAGAAAGGGAGATGATCTTTGCTGTTTGACAGATTAATTTTAGGGCTAAGGAAAAGTCCCTCCAGCACAAACCATACAGAGTGAATATGCCTTTTGTTGCGTGAGAGTTCTGTTAAATGTTTACATTAAAAGTGCTATCAAATTATCAATCTTTCCAGCTTCCTTATTGAGTAGACATACTTTAACAAAAAGTTAACAGTTACGCATAAGGTATACCTAATTTAATTTAAACAGATGCAAATAAACCCGCCACTGCAGCAGCCAAGCAATCTGAATCCTCGGCTAATGAAAGGAAAGCCCTGGCAGTCTCTCCTAAAGCCCATGCAGCAGGGTGGATTTTGCACCCCCCCCCCCCCTTGCTCGTCTCCTGTGCGGTATACATCAGCATGGCACAGGTTATCACACAGAGGATTAAGAAGGCGTGTCAGAGTGTGTGCAAGAACCTCCAAGCTACACTCCACTCATCTATTGATCCGCGTGCAAGGGAAAAAGGCGCGAGACCGCCACACTTAGCAGTGTAACCACAGGCAACAGCCCCCTGCCTGCCCTCTGTTCCCTGCAGTGGGACTGATTGCTTGTCTCTATCATCCTTTCACCCCGCAACCAGCCCCTCCTCCCCCTCTACACACAAACACTTACGCCCACACAACCTGAACAGCTTCCTCTCTTTGCCCACATTCATTCCTCTAATTCCGTCTCCAATGTCTCGGCAGCAATCGCTCATGATTTGACGGCCTCTTGTTCTTCTTGTGAGGGCCATCAAAGTCTGCAGCCTTAACCCTGTCTGAAAGGGCTGGGACTGCATGGTAGGAAGCAATTAATTCTGCAGTGAGAAAGCCCATTAATTAGGAAATGCTTCTGGCTATTTCAAAAAGACCCTTCAGAAACAGTAGGGCCACTCGGAGAGGCATTGAAATGCGGAGGCACACCAGGTTATTAATGGACCCCGGGGCTTTTGGCGATGCACCACTGCGGGGTAATTCTCTATTTCAAGGCCTCATAACTACACCCCATGCAATCACAAAGTGACGAATGCTGTTTACTGGGAATGTCTCTCATCAGGCTTGGCTGCCATATTACATCACGTAAAGCCTGACCACCAGAGCAGCTTCTACATCGTGCAAAAGTACGACGATCTCCAGTTTGTCTTTTTCTTTTCTTTTTTTTTTAACACTACCATCCATGGGCTGCAAACTTTTATGGAAATGTTCGAGGTGCAAAGGGCTTCGGAGAAAACCTCATAGCCTTAACAAGGCATTGTTAATGGTCGATACACTGATAGGACTTTAATACAGCACGCAGGAAAGTCACTTAAAGTCACTGATATTCACACACGTGTCACCGGGAAGGCTATTGAGTACAGCAGTGGGATATCGCTGTGTTTCCTCTAAATGGAGGTAACAGGATAAACACTGGTGTGAAGATGGGTCTGGGAAAATGAGTTTTGTGATGTCTGATCACTCACTAAATCATGCATGAGAACATTAGCTATTTGTGGTGGCCAACATTCAGGGACATTTCCGAAGCGCGGCACCCATTTCAAACTAAACAAGACCACGGTTCGGTGCGTTTGAAATGCCGATTCAACTGTAGGTCTCCCTTGAGCACAGGGCAGGCCTGCCTCTGCCTGCAATGACGAGGAAGCCTCGGTGACAGCACACCATCCGTGAAATTAAATCAACAACTCACTTATTGTAATTACATTTGGTTAAATGGGAAGGCAAAGTGTGGGTGTAATGCAATTAACATGTAATTGTCATCCTGACCAGGTTGGTGCTGATCTCTTTCCCCAAGGGATTCAATGAATTCCTTCACCCCACTCTACCATTTGTTTTTAAAAGAACGACTGGATGAGTACCAGCGTGTCACAGTGCTGCTGTGTATGTGTCCTCATAATCCCATATCATATATGTGATGTAAATGCTGACGGTAATTACATATACTTCTTATTAACTTTTTTACAATCACAAATTGTGTTATATCACTGTAGCTTTTTAAGCTTTTTATTTATTTTGGGGTGAAATATTTTAAAGTAAACAACGAGTCAAGTAAGTCCAGACTTACATATCCCATGTATGGAAAACTTCAAAGAGATTTGATAAAAGGTATTAAAGTGTATTTTCTTGGCCAAACATGGATGCTTCACACGCATCTTCAACCCGGCAGCACAGAAGATCTATAAATCAGCACAGTTTAAAGATTAGGTTCACCAATTCAGTACCCGACCATATGTCCCTTCCGTTGCCGAGTTATGGCATGGAATAATGGCCAAAAAAGCGGTAATGCCGAATATTATGATGTCACAGGGAAGTCGACCTTTGACCTTTTAAATATGAAATGTACTCCATTCACCATTTTATCCCATTAGTCATTTGTGTGAAATGTTTTATTTAGCGTAGGAATTCTTAAATTATGGCCAACAACAAGTTTTGTGACATAAATATGATCAGCTCTTCCCTTGGGTAACAGTGGACGTTTGTGCCAAATTTAAAGTAATTCCGTCCTGTTCGCAAGAATGGGACGGACAGACGACAGACAGGCGTGCGGACAACAATGCGGATCGCGGAGGCGTCGACAAAATGAAATGACTAATCTTAACGTTAAATATTGTAGCACTAGATACTGACGGAGCAAAGCTTACAATATTTAAGCAAATTAAAGTATGTCATTTTAAATGTGTAGGCAAGTAAAAACACTGACACAGTGGCCTTCACAAGAAGAACAAGAGGCCGTCAAATCGTGAGAGATTGCTGCCGAGATGTTGGAGGCAGAAGCAGAGGAAGTAATGTGAGCTAAGAGAGGGAGTGAAGCCACACCCACGTCTGACCAACTGCATTCAGTTCCAAACCTTTGAAAATATCTGCAACTGACAGGGTTTTTATGCACACAAAACAACTTTTCTAAGCATTGATGTAACATAATTTCTCTTAGTGTCTTAATACATATCAAATATACAACAACCTTGTATGGCCTTACATGTATATAAATTCATACAAGCCATGTGAGAGACATTCAAATATGAAAGGGCCTTGGATGATAAAAAATAAAGTGTATGTATATATATATATATATATATATATATATATATATATATATATATATATATATATATATATATATATCTTTGCTATTCAAAGTTGTTTCTATTGCTTCTTAGCAAAAGAGAAGAGAACAAAAACAAGAATTTGTATAGCATTGCAGGCTGTTTCTAGCCTGATGTGGTCCTACTCAGATTCTAGTCAGAATGTGAGTCTGAAACTGCTCCATTGGGCTGTGATTATGGGGCGTGTTCCAACCTTATAAATTCCTCTGCATTCATTGGATAGACCTACAACCAATCAGAGCAACAGAACTCAACTTTTAGACTTTTTTGAAGCTGGATATATCATTTGTTGCGTGTAAATATGAATATGGATAACGTTAGTGATAGTGACATGCTTGCTACAGTCGCATTTCTAGAGATGAATCGGCGAAAACGTTTTATTTCTCTGATTCACGGCTTCGATCTAGCGCCGCTGGGCACTCCCTCTCTTCAGTCTCTCTCTATCTCTCTCCACCATATAACGCTACTAAGGCTCCGCCCTGTCTGAAACTCTGCCATTTCGTAAAGCTGTTTGTAACGCAGAAATAAAATGGATTAATGATCATTTTATTCATATAGTTTATATCTGACTTTACCGGCTGACTTCTATATTGGCGCACAGGTAAACGGTGAACCGCAAGCCGCCAACCCCTGCCCCACTTGAACAGCTGAGTCGCAGCCACACCATCAGCTGGTTTGAGACAGGCCGGTTGAGGATTTTAAAATGAATGTGCTGTCGATATCTTCTATAACAGATGCGATGGTGGAATCTACACATAGACATAATGAATCTAGCTACACGTGGCAGCCACCTGTTGTAAACAAATTCAACCCAGGCGCTCTTTGGTGACGTGGTTGATTCTGTTACTGTTGATCATCTGTCCGACAATCTGATTGGTCCGAACAGATCCTGTTCGGGCAATAATTTCTTCTCAACGGAGCAACTCCGGACCGAACTTCCCGACCTCGAATGTTGTGGGCGGGGCTAAGTTCGGCTGGCATCCAGGCTAGGCATGAACCATTCATACATTCAGCTACATAAAGTAATGCACTGTAATTTGTATGTATTTATTAGTGTATACACCACATTGAAAGCAGCTGTGTAAGAGTGCGAAGATCCACGTAGGGAGGAGGGTGGTGGGTGGATGGGTCCTAAAACACAGGGCTTTCAAGGGTGAGAGTGAAATTCATGTTGCTGAAGAAGTTAAGGAGAAAACACAAGACTTTCACCCAGGAAACGAGTGTTCGTGTCCCTGGAGTCCTACTTAAGGGGGCCGGTGTTTTAACCCAAACCAAACTCTATTTTTTTTCCAATCTTACCTGTAACAGCTGCTGAAATTACCGTAACCTCATGTGCCCTTTAAACTTAACTGTCATGTGACCGGCCGGTTGTTGCCTTAGTATCGTAGGATATCATACGACTTGTTGGGCATAAGTTTTCGCACGATTTCATGAGAATGCGTTGAGCACAGCAACTATAAAGGAGTAAAGGAAACATAGAACCTTAAGTTTAAATACATGTTGTCTAGTAAATCAATATCTTCTGGTTGAAAGAAATAAGTTGAAAATAAGTCTTTATTCTTTGTCTTGAGCTTGATAGATAGAAATCATGTCTTGACTCCACTTACTTTTACTCCCAAAATTCTTTTTCTCAAATTCTTATTTTAGTTCTTGTCCTTGCTTTGTCATTTTATTCCTTGCACCTCAAAGCTTGTTCTCCTTACACTTAGCACCTCGACGTGTTGGTGTTGAAGGTACTGAAGCTTATTTCACTGTTCTCATGGTAACTCGCCCTGGATAGCAGTGTTGGCTGGAGGCCTTAAACCTTAGATGTGTCAATTTCCCCTGGTCTGTCGAGCGGTAAAACTTTTTATTTTTTTTATTTTTAAGTCGAAGAAAGGCAAACATTTCATGTTTATCTTAACACACAGGAGTATAATGACTGTGACATGCACTCATGGCTACAAGGTAATAGGATAGCAAATCAGACAAAGACAAATTGGAACTGACAGTTAGTCAGTGCCATTATGAAGTCAATCAATAGGATAGTGAAAACAATGTGCAATATTAACATTTTGATAGCATCATATCCCTTGCCTTCAGGGTCTTTAGGGTGTATTTTCCATGTGTAAGATCAATAAATGTTTATTTTGAGCTTTTCTTTTAGAGTGAATGTCTAATACATTCAGTTTATTTCATTAGTTTGAGTGAAAGGAGTTATAATGACTTACATTACATATTGATGTTCTCAGTAAACATTGTTGCAGCATTGGGGCTCCTCGTCCGTATGACAGCTAGGGATAACATGC
Source organism: Perca fluviatilis (assembly GCF_010015445.1). Taxonomy (NCBI): domain Eukaryota; kingdom Metazoa; phylum Chordata; class Actinopteri; order Perciformes; family Percidae; genus Perca; species Perca fluviatilis. The sequence goes on from NC_053115.1 coordinate 28,481,356, forward strand.
ATGATTTGGCTTTTGAATATCACCCATGTCCACACGGCAGCCATGGGGGAGGAGAGCTGCACGCTAGAACTATGGCACGCTCCTTATCAGTATACCTGCTGTGTTGCTGATAAAAGGCGTGAGCAACAAGGAAAAGGCTGGGGATGCTGCGCTTCGCTGCAGCCACGGCATCCTCTGTGCTCCGCCTGATGCTTCTAATGCCACTCTGACACAAACCATATATGACCAGCTCCACTCGAGAGTCTACAGATGCAGTGTGTGCTTCATGCACCTCTATACACCCACTGTGGAAGGCAGGCCAGCAGAACAGGGGAAGTATCCGGTGTTGTGTGTTCTTTTTTTTTTATTGTAATGTGCAAGGATGGAGAATCTCAAGATGCAGGGGAGGCAAAGACTCAGGTAAGTTTTTACAAAGCACAAAACACTTCAGGCTACCTGTTGACCATTGTCCAACCCAAGGGTCATTGATCCTCTCAGGGATCCACTCCACTCAACGAAGCCAGGTGTTTAATCAAGTGTACTTTAATCTACTTCCAATAATTTCCGCTAAAACCTTGACTGTTTTCTGTGCCGACACTCACAGCAATAGCCTCTGGGATCCAAGAGGCCACAACAATACAATTGGAGCTACACTCAAGTGCAGTGTTGAGAGACATATCACATGCACAACAAGCCCAGAATAAAGTGTGTGTGACAAGTAGGAGCGCTCAAGGCAACGCAGAGAGCAGAAACAGATAGGGAAAAGAGGACTGTGGTAGTGAGTGGGTTGAATATGCGTGCCATCATGGCCAAATAAGCAGATTAATGTCCTCGGTAGTTCTGTCTCTGTATTTGCCACTGGATGACAGCACGCATTGATGAACCCCAGAGGGGGAGACCTCCGGCGTGGTCTGACTGCATAGTAGGCTTAGGTCTGGGCAGAGCAAGGCAAGTGTTGGAGGAAAGAGGTTAGGAAGGATGGAAAAAAAGGAACTGTGCTGCTCCCTGCTGGGCAGGGTCTGGCCATTTCTTTTCTTCATAAATGTTGACCACTTTCTGAATCCCAACAATCAATTACATATTGAAAATTTGAAAAAGGGAGACATAGCCTTACAAATTACAGAATTTAATAGTAATACTTTTTCCAAGACCTAGCATGTAACCCAAAGTCCTCATATGGCACCGCAATCTTTCTTGAATGATGAGTAATGTTTGTTTTCACAACAGATGGATGGCATTAACGTCATTTAAGACCCAGTTTAATGATCCAGTTGAGAGTCTCGGTTTTTCTCTGATTATGTAAGTCAAAACACCAGTTTTGCACTTAGCCAATAGAGAGTGAAGCAAACACTGATGATGCTTCTTAGCCGCTGACTTAAAATGTTATTACATTTCATTGCATTACATCACCCTGTTTAAATAGAAATGGCATAGTAATCCTTTCTGTGTGTGTGTGTGTGTGTGTGTGTGTGTGTGTGTGTGTGTGTGTGTGTGTGTTGTGTGTCTGCGCGTGTACGTGTGCGAGTGTGTGTGAGCATGTGAGCATGCGTGCTTACGTTGTGCGATCTTGGCCAGGTGCAGACGGTTGACCCAGGAGATCTTACTAAGGGGGTTGGGTGTGTTGAGAACCACCATGAAACTGACCGGACGCCCTGACCTGGAAGAGAACAGACAAGCACACACAAACACACAGATGTATTGATATTTGTCAGAAAGTCTCACCGAACACCACAGACTATAAACATTATTGCTGGTTTAGTCTCATTCGATCAGGTCAGACAATCTCTGACAGTTGTTGAGGCGTAGGAGTGATCCTGGTATTTGTTAGGATTTGACACCAATATACAGATATAGATGGGCTGTAACTGCATTGCATTGTGAAACCCTGTATTGTGTAGTGACAGTAAAGCTAAACCCTGGACCAAAATGCATTCCCTTGACACAAAAAGAAAAAGAAATTACTTTTATATTATTTATCTGAATGCAGAAGACTGCCCTAACTTAACTGCTACATGCATTGGATTCCCTTTCCATGCCACCACAAGCCAATACCAAAAACCCTGGGAATGCTGGAAAAGAAAAGAAAAATTAATATTTGTATGGTAAGAAAGAAAACGGAGAAAGAATATAGCCGCAAGCGGCAATTCGCAGGTTCAAGACCTTTTTTCGGATTCTCAAAGCACTTGTTACAGGTATCTTTCACTCACATTCATACACACCGAGATCAGACTGCATGGCCTGGGATTGAACTGCCAGCCTTCTGATTGTTAGGCAAACACTCTACCGCCTGAGCTACAGCAGGTTTGGGAAGCAGCAAGCAGTATTGAGAGGATACCACACACCTGTTTCATCCCTACAATAGATGTAGCAAGTACCTCGATTTCGCCCCCTTTATCGGATTTTAACGAAACTTGGTACGTACGTTCAATTCGGGGTGTTAAATGTCTCCATCACCAATTTTAGACAGGACTGCTACAGCAGAACTTGAGTTATAGGCAATTCCCTGCTAGCCCCACCCTTTAGGAAGTTAATTTGATTGATGGCGGCCATGTTTTATGACAAATCTTTCTCATTTATAGTAGAAATGTGTATCTCAGTACAGCAAGGCCATATACCGATGTTGGTCTTGATAGAATCAAAACTGACAAAATTCTATTCATTTAACTGTTTTTCACATTATTCAAATTAGCTAAATACCATCATGGCAGACGTTTATAGTCCAAGAGGCTTTTTTATAGAGCACATTGAGCTGGACTTCTGTAAGTTATAGCGCCACCATCAGGCCGAATTGCATCATATTCTTTATATGCTGTGCACATGCACAAGTTTCGTGTTCCTAGCTCATTCCAGCTCACGGGAATTTGGGCCACGGCAGAAGACGACAAATAATACTAAACCGGGAGAAAAACAATAGGGTTCAAGCTTCCCAGGGAAATAGCACATTTCAATCCCAGTAAATAATCACTTGGACACTACATTTAACCCTACAGCTGACAAACTGACACTCAATACTATAACGACACTGAAAGAATTAGCTCGACAGTACCCATGGAGGATCACACAACTTTTCCATCACGTCTTACTTTATTCTGAACCTAAGGTTGAACTTACTAGGTGGTTTAACATCACACATTTTGTGTGTACACAAAGTCTAGGATTCTTATAAAATGGGCAAAAGTGCATTTTTGACATATACTGCAGATGTGCTATAGAAAAACAGAAAGCAGAACAGTGCGAGAAACACGGCACCAACAAGGAAAGTATTTTTTTTCATTCTTTAAGCTAACCAGCCGCTTGCCTGCTTGTAGTTTTACAGAGGTTCAGACCAGTAAGCTAAGGCTTTATCATTTCAGCCTGTATGACTGGTCACGGTAAATCGTTTTTAGGTGGGTTCTGAAGCTCAAAATGCCACTCGTGTGGTCTCTGCTGGGATAAGGCCCGACCAGTACAGGCTGTGTGTGATCACTGAGGGCTTTTTGGTGCCAATTCAGACACAGAAGGAGACCAGATCTTAGAGGTTTGTGAAGGGCTGGGTACAGAATTCAATCATTAAGGCACCGACCGAACTGTCTCTATAGTATCGAGTATCAAAAAATGCCTCGTCATTCAATACAAAATTTCAATACCTAAGGAGTAAATCTCAGAGTCAGTGAGCCAATAAGTGGTGATTGGCTGTCTAACGTTACACAAGGTGGAGGCAGGCAGGGAAAACTTGAATCTGAATGAGCCTTTTACCTGGTTTAATAAAAAGGAGAAAGGGGAAGGAATACCAAACATAAAAACCAACAGAGGAGAAATGTACTATGCTGCAGGAGTGGTTCTATAAAAATAAAATCCTTAAAACTGGGTCAGCGATGGAATCTATAGAAAAATCCAAGAATTCAAGCCAACCAGCACTGGCCATTCTCTGCAAAGGAGCAAGCTACAGTACAAACATTTTTATTTTTGTTTTACTTTGCTTAATGTATTATGTTCTCTATTTTTTTTTATATTTAAGTATTTGTCCATCTTTGTTTAAGTGAAATCACTAATATAAATAATAATCAATCATGTTTTTATGGCAATAAAGTATTGAATCTCGAATCTTTCAAAAGGCACCTAGCAAAAGCCTTTGATGTTCAAAACATAAATGTTTGCTGAAACATTCCTTTAACTTCCAAATGCACAATATTCTGGTAAACCAAAAACAGACTTACTGTTCATGAGTTGATAAAGGTGTTCAAAAGTTTAATAAATAAAAACCAAAGGTAAAGAGACGGATGTTTTGTCTTAGGCACTATACTTACTAATATATGCCTATATTTCCACTCTGAGCGCATAATTCTAAGTTTACCAGGGTTGAAAAATGTCCTGTCTTCTTCTTCAATGTAAATCATGTGAACATAGCTTGCTTAAGGACTTGTAACATGTCAAATCACACATTTTTATATTGGAATTTGCATTTTTGCCTTTGTCGCTGTATGGTAATTTAGGTGATTTTGACAAGTGGTAAATATGTTGTCAATGTCCACATTTTCTCATAGGTGTGAGTAAGTGTATATTTCTTTGTGGTTTGCATGCAGAATTAGAGAAGGAACTTATTGTTTGCCAAAGTCACACAGAAATACACTACCGGTCAAACGTTTGGGGTCAGTTAGAAATTTCCAATCCACTCCATTATAGACCAAATACCAGCTGAGATCAGTTGCATTGTTTTTTTAACCAGGGCAGCAGTTTTCAGATTAAATTATGTGCTTACATAACTGCAAAAGGGATCTCAAATGTTTTCTCAGTTAGCCTTTTAAAATGATATCAGATTAGTAAACAGAATGGGCCTTTGGAACATTGGATGAATGGTTGCTGATAATGGGCAATGTAGATATTGCATTAAAGATCAGCCACTTCTTTCTACAACCGTTGAGAACCATTTTGCAATTATGTAAGAACATAATGTAATTTGAAAACTGCTGCCCTGATTAAAAAAACAATGCAACTGATCTCAGCTGGTATTCTGTCTGTAATGGAGTGGAATGGCCATTTCTAGGTGACCCCACACTTTTGTGGTTAGTGTACATCGAAACATTGACTTTAATTTGTTTCTGTCAAACAAAAACCTTTGTAGACAGCAATGCAAAAATAAGTGAATACAATTGCATTTAAGGAAGTACAAACTGAAAGAAATTGGTGCCAGTAGTGACTGTATTAAAGAGTGTAAAATAAAATTAATTCTTATCTGCTTTTATTGAAATCAGAAAAAAGGTGTGTGTCCTAAATTGCCCAGAATATATATATATATATATATATATATATATATATATATATATATATATACATATATATATATATATATATATATATATATATATATATATATTTTTTTTTTTTTATACAGAATTATTTAGAATTTATTTGAATGGCTTCAATTTGACGTGATATGTTTTGAACTGATTATTATCCAGATATCATTTCTATTGATTGACTTCTTTCATCAAATTTGTATATTACTGTAAGCCACACAAGTGGAGACAAGGGACTTTAGTTCCACTGGCTGTTCACTCTAGGACTTTAGACTCCTTTAGTGTTGCCAAAAGTTACTTTCACTTAGTATACCACAAACTATTAAGTGTTGTGTCTACTTTTATCACCTCCGGTCTCTACTTATGGGTTGAAAGAGCTCCAAATTGTAAGTAGCTAGTACTGTGCTACAAAGCACAGGGCAACGTGAAGTAAACAAATAAATGTCAAAGTGTTTTTACAGCCTGATCCTTCATGGCTGCTCAGACTTAAGCACTCAGGTGTCTGAGACTGATTTTGTTCACATCTAGTGCTGGAACCCCTGTGATGTAGCATGATGTGAGCTAAACAAGTATTTCTTCTATACAAAAGACAGACAGCAAAGATGATTATTCCTTTCATATGTCTCGTGTATAGACCATATGTGTCAGAATCAGATTCTAAGCTGTTTCTCATCCAGTTTTGTGACCACAAAAATGGCAACTGTGATGTTGTCCCCTGGCTGACACTTTCACCGGGTAAGTCTATATTTTCATCTGATCATTCAAGCTGCTGTGTTATTATTTGAGGCATGGAAGAACGGGGGAAGCTATCCAAAGAAAGACAACAATATATAAAAACAAAACATGCTATGAAACACAATGGGTATAATTCCATGAGACCAAGAGCTCAATCCTTAACCCCAGTGACAAACCAGCTCTTACCACATCTTTCTATTTTACATATTGTCACTCTTCTATTGTCACATATTGTCATCTGGAAAACACAGGAGATTCCAACAATGGAAATGTCCAAAGGATAACCACAGGTAGGAAGTTTCACCAGCTAATAAATAACACACCTAGGGCCCTATCTTGTAGAGCTTCGTTCGGGCCCACTTTTTTAATCCGTGGGCCGTTATAACTGACGTTCTCAACTACAATTCAGAGTTGTTTGAACTGCAAAAATCTGTTTAAAATTATCTTAATGAATAATTCAACAGGAGCGAAGCATGTAAACTGCGCTGTTTGTTTATTCAGAATGGAACGGATCGCAAATGGATCTGAATGAAGAAACGTAAAAAACTCAACGTCTTTCTCTGTGAGGGCTTGTCTGCTTGCCTCGTCCTCAGGGGTAGCCTATGCTTGGAGAACTAACAAAAGAGGACGTTGAAGGCTGACTATCATCTTTTCTGCCTTGGCGAGCCTGCTTCATGTGTCTGTTCATCATCCAAGTCCCCGTTTTATTTGCTGTCATAGGCGAACAGCGGCAGCACTTAATGCACTCAACAAAGCCTACACATATGTTGTCACTGCCCACGACTTGTTTAAAATGGCTCCATACCTCCGACTTTCCTCCAAACTTGCTCAAAGGTAATTCTCCCGTTTTTCTTTTTTTCTTTACATCCTCAAGCTCCATGTTGCACTTAAGCTCCACAATACAGCCCGCAGCCCCGGTGTGATGTGTGCGAGAGGAGGAGACTCCGCGCATGACACATGTTGCATTTTGTAACTGTAGTCCAACTTGTGTAACTTTTTGGACACATTTGTTACTTTGGCCTAAATAGATAATAGTTCTGATTATGGCATAGCTTTCTCCCCACCCAATTAGGCTAAAGTAATGATTAAAAAAAACACTGCTTGATCAAGGGTCCGGCCCGGCCTGAGGATTGTGGCGGAAAACAATGGCCCGGCCCGAAGTCGGGTCGGGCTCGGGTCGGGATCGGGCTCGGGCAGAGAATCTAAACTCTACTATCTTGCACTCAGCGCAATTGCCTTTGTACACCGAAGCATGTATCATTCCTATTTTGCACCCGACGCACAGCGGACTTTTCCCTCCACAGACGCACGTCGGTAAATTAGGGAATGAATTTGCGCTCCCAGGGGCGGTTCAGCGAAAAGAGGAGGTGTGTTCAGGCGCAATTGTTCCCTGGTGCTATTTTGCAGTTTCAGAAAACAATTCCGCCACTGACCAGGAAAAACCTGGTCTAAAGTCAGTGGCGCATTATTAAGATGTTATTTTAGGGGTGCATGCTTGGCCATAATGTAGCGTGTGCACAACACGCATACACTTTGCTTCTCTCATCTACACGGACGCAGCAGTTCCCATTTTTGCAAACCATACATAATTACAAAGAAAAATATTACTGAAAATGCGCTTCAGGTGTTTGGATAGGTCAGGAGGCACTGTACAGTACAGTCCTCAAAAAGTCGCAGCATTCTTTGTGGCTTGTTGTGTTTTACACATTTCCATGAATCATGGATGTGTTGATGACATAAATGAGGAAATATTAGAGGACTTAAGGAGACGTGATGTTGAACTACGGTGGGACTGGACACTCCGGCGGAATCTGGTCCGGGAGTGGCAATGCGTGAAGTGCCGTGATGTGGCCCACGCTCCATGGCTCCAGACTTGAGGAGATGTGCCCGAGAGGCCGCAGCAACATCGCCACCCGGTCAAGACGGGCATTTATTACTTTGCCGCATCCTGGACCGCTCCCGCTGGTGTGCGCCAGGCAAATCCGCCGTCATAATAGCAATTCGCCATGGAACAAGCGTGCCTGCTCTTAAAGGGAATGTGAGATGACGCTCTGATTGGTTTATTGCATGTTACACCCAAACCACATCTAGCTACTTCAGACCAACCCATTTTAGATTTGCGCGCAAGACTCATTTATCCCGCCGGTATAATAGCAACAGCGGCCGAGATCGGCCCACAAAGCTACTTGCGTTTTACGTTTGATACTTGCGTTTCAGATCGTTAAAATATGGCCCCTAAAGTCAATACTGAAATGGTCCCCGTAAAGTCTCTCGCAGTTTTCAAGTGGGTTTCTCTCTGTGGGCTCAATTGAGAGCCATGACCTAAAACCAACAAATGATGATGGACTTTATACATGCAGAAGTTGTGTTACATGCTTGGTAGTCTCGCATTGCCAGAGCTTACTCCACCTCGCTGCGGAATAAGGTCTGGCTACACCACACATACATTCCAGGATAGAAGAAAAAAACGCTCTGGGTTTTAGGGAATCGACAGATACTGGTTTTTCAAGGCCGATACTGATACCCATTATTAGTAGTTAACAAAACCGATAACCAATACATGGAACAGATATGCATTTACAGTGAAAATAAAAATCTTTAAAGGGTAACTACCGTTTTTTTTCAACCTGGACCCTATTTTCCTATGTTTTAATGTCTAAGTGACTGATGGGAACAACAATCTTTGACATTGGTCCAGTATTAAGCGAGATCGCTGCAGTCGGCAGCGGCGAAACAGGCTACAATGTAAGTTAATAGGGCAATTGTCCAGCTCGTATTTACCTTCACAGAAGTACTTGTTTTGCCACATACAGACTCAGATTAATATTCTGTCTGACAACATTATGGAACGGATTTCTAAGTAGGGCAACCTTTCTGTTAAAGAGTAAGATCCTTTTTTAAACATAAAAACCTCCGCGAAATTGCATTCGCTAAACCCACCAGACTCCATGTAAATAAACCGTAATTTTAGCATCGTAAAATTCACTTCATTCAAAGTCAACAGAAACAAAATAAAAACTATGAAAAGCCAGTGTGGGTCGTCTTTCCACTTTTCCAACCATCACAACTCTAGTTTGGGTTGAAATAAACACATAGTTTACCGATTTACATGTGAAAATACGTTGGCTCTATACACGCTAAAAGTATTGCTTTTTTAAATGGAGTCTGGTGAGTTTAGCGCTAGTGACTTCAGAGCTGTTTCTGGTTAAACAAAAAAGGTCTCAAAGTGGTTTTAAAGGTTTATCTCTGAAGGGATCCTTTCCATAATGTTGTCAGACACTTAGAATATTAATCTGAGTCTGTCAGTGGCAAAAATGAGGACTTTTGTGAAGGTAAATGTGAGCTGGACAATTGTCCTATTAACTTACATTGTAGCTCGTTTCACCGCTGCCACCTGCAGCGATCTTGCCATGGTGCTCTTTGGATGCTTTTATATAGACCTTAGTGGTCCCCTAATACTGTATCTGAAGTCTCTTTCCCAAAATTCAGCCTTGGTGCAGAATTACAGCCACTAGAGCCAGTCCCACAATGAGCTTTCCTTAGGACGTCCCATTTCTGTGTCTGAGGAGAGAGGGGGGGGCAAGGTGGAGGGTGGGGGTGTGGCCTTGACCAACTGCCACTTTGCTCGTTTGAAAGCTATGATGTCTCTCTCTCATGGGCGGTCCAAATTCTCTGGGTGGGCAAAGCAGAGAAAGGGGGAGGTAACCTTCCTCCTTATGACCTCATAAGGAGCAGATTCCAGATCGGCCCATCTGAGCTTTCATTTTCTCAAAGGCAGAGCAGGATACCCAGGGCTCGGTTTACATCTATCGCCATTTCTAGCCACTGGGGGACTATAGGCAGGCTGGGGGAACACATATCAATATTAAAAAACCTCATAAAGTGAAATTTTTATGCCATGGGACCTTTAATACTGGACCAATGTCAAAGATTGATGTTCCCATCAGTCACTTAGACACAAAGTCATAGTTTGAAAAAAAAAAACAGTAGTTACCTTTTAAGTCAAAATTACAATTTTGGAATGTTACATACTCCAACACAAAACTTTGTTTAAATGCTTTAAGCAATTATTTAATGAATTAGAAACTTTCAACATAATACACAGATAGTCTGATAGTGTTGTGGGCGGGACATTAAGTCAGACTCAGCGGTGAGTGAAACCGAAGCAGAGGGACAGACACAGAGCTGTAGCAGAGCCAAAGTAGCACACTTTTTAATTAATTAACTTAATCGGTTATCAGGCAAAGAAAAGGCTGATACAGATAATCTACAAACTGCCAAAAAACGGCCCAGATAATCAGCCTATCCCTACTGGGTTGTTTTGCATTTCTTTAAACCAATCACAATCGTCTCTAAATGCCTGGTGGAGAAGCATACAAACTCATCTCCCAGCTGTAAATTCCCACCTAAACATTTAGCTTCCTTAAAGTGATTATTTAGTCAAATTTAGGTCAGCTTGTTAGACCACTAGCCATGTCTGTGTTTTAAATGTTCACTCTCTCTCGTGTGGCCGGGTTGGATCAGCGGGTAAAGCAGGCACACATGTACTGAGAGGTTTATGCCTTGACGCAGCGGTCCAGGATTCCAATCCGACCTGTGACAATTTCCTGCATGTCTTCCCCCTCTCTCTCCCCTTTCTCACCTAGCTGTCCTGTCAAAAATTAAAGGCGGAAAAGCCCAATAATCTTTAAAAAAAAAAAAAAGCTCTCTCTCTCTCTCTCTCTCCCTCCCCCCTGTCAACTGAAATAAAATACAACTTCTTAATGCTGAGCAGGCTGAAGTGAGACTGGCAGCATCGGCCCTGAGTTAGCAATGACTCAGTCGGTGTCTGTCCATTGACAAGGGTACTCTGTTGTCTGGATTGATCAGGCTTTTTTGGAACTACAAGTAAGATGTCTGGCCAAGGATGACATGTCTTTTTAAAGCACTAAGCAACTTTCTAAAATAATGGACATGTCTCAGTCACCTGTACAACTATTACGCCGTGACTGAGGCGAAAGAAAACGAGTGAGTCTGTGTATGTGTGTGTGTGTGTGTGTGTGGGGGGGGGGGTGGTCTGTGGTCTCAGGCACACATCAGGAAGACAGTTTCACATTTAGACATCATTAGAAGGTAATAGAGTGAAGAACTGAGCACAGCCTGAAATTCTGCTTCTGTCATACCTGCAGCGGCCCCGCTGTAAATTCATTTTCATTTCAGAGAGGAAGGAAGAAAAACGGTAGAGCGAGAGAGACACACACACACACACACACACACACACACACACAGAGAAAGACAGAGAGAAAGAGATTGCAGTCAGGAACAGAAAAAAGTAAGTAAGATCTTAAACTTCCTTGACATGTTGAAAAAGTGGTGCTTTCACAAAGAAGTGTAATTCATACCATTCGCTGCTTAAATATAGCGGAGGCAATTTGCCGAAGACAGAAGGGGAGACAGGGTGTGATGAGAATCCAACCACTCACTTGGTTGGATTCCTTCATGCCCACACGGCCTCAAACATGCTAAACTGAGCGCAGTCCTCGAATCCCCATCTCTCCCCCCCCCGCCAGCTGATTGACAGCCGCAGTGCAGGTGTGGTGCACTGCCAGAATAGAGAACTAGACTCGGGCATGCTGGCAGAGGGGAGATGAGGAGAGCCGAGAGGTAAGGAGCGTCAAAAAGGGAGGGGAGGGGGAGGGGGGAGGGAGGGAGGGGGCGAGGGAGCAAAGCGAGGAGCCGGCCCGGCTGATTTATGGGAGCAGGTCAGTGCCGAAGCACACACGTGACACTAATGCACAAGGACGGGACAGATGTAGGAGTGAGTGCTGAGTGGCAGCCTGTCATGCACCCATCCTTCAGTTCACCTCCACCCCTCCGGAGAAACAAACCGTCAGAGAGAAAAGTGTGCTCTGCAAACAGTGAGATGAGTCAAAGGAGACGGTTCACTGTCCCCATGAGAGTTTGTTGATCTAATTCTGGACGGAAATGACAATCAGCCACACACAAGATATTACCGGAGATGGACTCGACGTTGGTTTAGACTGACGGTGATGTGATTTATAGGGGTGACAGGATTGTGTGCAAAATCATGGAGTGGATACAAACAGACACAGGATTCTCTGTAGGCGGTACAAAATTAGGCTAAAAAAAACATAACAGAAACATCTGGCGTTCCTGGTAAGATCCGAAATCAGTCAATCATTACATAAACACATGGACACACTCACTGTTACAGCTGATATCTGTACAGTCAGTACACTGGCTGTGGTGTGTGTGTGCGTGTGTGAACATGTTTAGACAGCCATACCCTAGAGTAGTTTTCTGTGAATACCCATGCTTCCCTCCCCTGTGAGTCACCAACAGCACTGTAACACATTTCCTGTGTATGACGCAAGATAATTACCATGTCTTCAATCTGGTTTGACCTTTTATACTCTTGTTTACAACTTAATACCTGGTTGTCACCTTTTGTAACATACATGTCTCTAAACCACAGAATCATACCACATTCATTTTAAGTGCTTGGTGAAGTGTTTATTCTCAAGAGACAGTGGTGACCCGGTGTTACTGTAGAAATATAAAAGTTAATGCAGCAACTCACATTCATTCAGTTCAACTATCTTTGCAATTGAGTAGAGAGGAATTGATAGCAGAGAGGGCTCCCAAATATCTACTCGGGGTTATAGTCACCCCATAGTGGATATACAATATAAAAGGTGCATTGCTGGTATCTGTACCACATAACAAGACATAAATCATTAGTTAAAGAAAGAAAAAAAGCCATCTATGAATCTAGGGCAAACTGTATGTGAAGATTAGGGCCGTGCTTGCTTTTTCGTGGTTGCAAATAGAACTTTTGGCTTCAGTTCCATTTCATCCACAGACAGACGGGAAGCAACAGGGAAGTGAAGGGACAGTACACGAGAGAGAGAGAGAGAGAGAGAGAGAGAGAGAGAGAGAGAGAGAGACAGAGAAAGAGACAGAGAGAGAGACAGAGAGCTGCAAACCAGCATAAACGGCTGTTTCTACGTATGCGTTTCCTCCTGCTGATTTTTAAATTAAGTTTCAATTCAATTTTATTCATAGGGTCAAATCATATCAGGAGTTCTCTCAGGACCCTGACCCTTTACAGATAGAGTAGGTCAAGGCCACACTCTATAATTTACAGAGACATAACAATTCCCCCAAGAGCAATTGCACTTAGTGCGAAAAACATCCTTTAAACAGGCAGAAACCTCAAACAGAACCTGGGTGGGCAGCCACCTGCCTCGACTGGGGATGGGGAGAGAGACCGACATGTGCAGCAACTACAATAACACCCAACTACAATAAATATAAAAAATATACAATTATAGCACTGGGTATAATGGAATGACATGATTATTCACTGGCAATTATAGTTAACAGTAAAGATAATAGAACTATGACTAATAATAATTGTTTCATAGAATGATTGTGAATGCTGTGATTACTAAACTTAATTAAATAATGCTTTGTTTGTGATGACAGTTTTGTTTTGACAGCCAGCAACTATAGGCGTTGTCCAAGTACAGATTTCTGATGTGTTCTGTGACTTTCTCCCGCCCTCTCACCCGCCAGAACAGCATTGGTAGGAAGGCTCTGCATGATGGCGGATGGCGTTTTTTGAAGAAAATAATTTACATTTTAAAGGTCCCATATTATGCTAATTTTCAGGTTCATACTTGTTTACATGTTTTAAAGTAAAAAAAACAACATTATTTTTCTCATACCGTGTGTCTGAATAAATCTGTATTCACCCTCTGTCTGTAAGTCTCAGTACAGTCAGTGTCAGTACAGTCGTTACAGCCGGGCAATGACTGTAACGGCACTGTAGCGGCACATTGTACCTAAATACAGTATAGTTGTGACATCACAACCGTACGGAAGACCTGACGGCTCGTTTAGAGGCCCAGTTTCTGAATACAGGCTGTTTGCATTTCTCTGTGGATTGCGTGTTTTGATACTTCCACAGTATTTATATAGCACCTCGACCTGCTTTATTATCAAAAAAGACATGAAAATGTCACTTTTTACAATAGGGGACCTTTAAAATTAACAATTGCTATAATTAGACCATAAAGCCTAAGTTTTGAACAAATTGTTTTAGTAAGCCTTTAAATAAAAAATGAATTCTGTCGGATTTTTGGGTGTGCCAGCTGCCTCTTTAGGTGGCACAGGTACGTGCCCCTCAGCTCCAGCCCCAATGCACCAGGTAACTGGCTAAAAGTAGAGGAATGTGTAGAGGAATGTGTATTCTTGGTACTTTCCAGGTGTGAATATGTCTGCACGTGTGAATGTGAAGGAAAGAAAAAAAGAAACAGCAAGCTTTGCCTGAAGAAATAATGCTAAAAACAGTGGAAAAGAGGTCGGGGTGGGTTGCAGAGGTGCGGAGCTATTCACTTACCATTATACACTAAAGCACAAGAGTAAAAGGGACACTGATTATGAAAAAGTTGCTGTGAGCACCTCAAATTAAATTCTATTCACCGCCATTGTATTGGGGTGGAAGCAAAAAACAAAAAGGTTGATATCTTAAAATCTGGGCAAATAAAAGCAAAACTACCTGGAAGGCTAGCTGCCACTAGAGGCCAGCAAGAATGTAATTATCTTTTAATGTAATTTGGGTAAACCAACCCTGTAAATGAGATCCTGCATCCACAGCACTTGGGCTAAATAAGTTTGATCAAAATCGCAATATAAGGTAGTGCAATATCCAAATCGCAGAAGGCACAATATTTGTTAAAGGCAAAATGATGTGTCAAAATACAATTCCTAATTAAATATTATTATAGTATTAAGTGGTGCTGCAGAGATGTCCCAGCCTACAAATCACGTTCTACAGACTGAAGACAATTATTTTTTTTTGTACAGATCCTCGCACAAAAAACACACCATGATAATTTTTTTATGTAAATGAGAATAATGATGGAAAACGATCATTCCCTCCAATATTGTGAATAATATCACAATTGCAATATCAGTCAAAATGATCACAATTAGATATTTTTTCCAAATTGTTCAGCCCTACACAGCACACGTTTCTTCATACACATGGACCAATCAGAGAAAGCCCTCTGATGTCCAGACAATGAAATAAGGTTATACGGACTCGTCAGAGCATTGGGGGCATACCTGTTTAGATAAGACTCTCAGCCAGATTAAATGAGAAATGGAGCCCAAATCAATCAATCATACTATATGACTGAGAATGTAAGGTCTGTCAATCGCCTTGAAGGTAGCCTGCATAGCCTCCCTGAAAGAGCCCATAAAAAAAAATAATAATAAAAAGAACTGCAGGCTTACAATACTGTTCCTTCATGTATGCCATGCTATAAGGAATGGAGGATGAAGCAACAAACCCATTTGGTTAAACTATGAAATTTGAACTGTGTATCTATCGCTTGCCAGTATGGCCCATGTATTTATGCCTGTGGTTGCTCCAGCAGACGCAGTAAAAAGAGGATGTTAATGAACTGCTGTCACACGTAGGCTGGTGCCTTTGAGGCAGCAGTCAGGATTCTCTCCACGTACTCAGTGTGTTTGCAGTGTGGAGGCTGTGATGTGCTGCCTGACTGCAGAGAGTCGCTTGCGGCCAGACAGGAGGGGACCAACTCAGTACAGGGGGTCCCTGCTGCGGTCCCACTCTCTCACCAGCAGAGCAAAAGCTCAGCTCTGTGCGCTCGTGTGTGTGTGTGTGTGTGTGTGTGTGTGTGTGTGTTTCTGTCCCTCTATGTGTGTGCTTCTTTGTCTAAGATCCATGCTGGCTTGTGTGTGCAGGTGCATTTGTCAGCATAAGCACGTGTGAATACATGTAACATACACACACAGACTCTGGATTTACTGTTGTGCCCTGTAGATTGTTACTCAGATTGGTAACAAAATGGATAAGGATAATAAATGAAAAACCAACGTTTGTGTGAGTGAGTGAGTGAGTGAGTGAGTGAGTGAGTGAGAGTGAGTGAGTGAGTGAGTGAGTGAGTGAGTGAGAGAGAGAGAGAGAGAGAGAGAGAGAGAGAGAGAGAGAGTCTGCCCGCTGCTCTCCCCTGCAATCTGTAACTGCTGCACCCTGGGTAGTGTCAGAATGGTTTGGGCGCCCGCTGTGCCACCTGTCACCCCCAGCGCAGAGGCTCACTGTCACCTGACACCGAGGCCCAGCCTCAATTAGATTACTATCACACAACCAGGATTGGCTCTTCTTCCCAAAAGGATATTTCTCTCTTTCAGCTGACGTTGTTAGTTTTTACCTCTCCAGAAAAACTCTGTGGCCATCTCCAGGTACGATTTCAGCGCAGGTATTGCTCTCCCTTATTGAAGGTTTTAAATACAAATCTACAGCTTGGACATATGGAGGAGTGGGGAATCTCCTTGTCAGTGCAGTTGCTAATGACATTATCACAAGAACTCGGCAAATAGGGTACCCCTTGAAGGGGAATTCGGGGACTCTCTTGTAAGCGTGACATCTGGCTCCACCAAACATCTGAGTAAGCAGATTGGCCCTGCGGGCCTGGTGTGACAGCCAACGAGGAAGCTGGGAGATGTGGGAGAACTGATCTGCACAGCTCCGCTGCTCAAGCTGTCACTTTAGCTTGGCTTGGCACAGTTAGATTCTCACTGGCTCCGAAGCATTAGGCCCACTCTTCTGACTGCCGCTGCCCTGCCGGCACCAAGCCAAGTCTTTCATGAGGGAGGTCGATCATCACTCTCACTCTTTCTTTCTTCCTCTCCTCCTCCTGCTTAGTCTCTCTCAGCAGGGCTCTGGCTTCTCTATCGCAACCTCTCTCTTTTTGTCCCTCCCCCTCCTCCCTCCCCCCCAATGCCTCCTCCTTATCCTATCCCCACCAGAAGCCACGAAATGGGATCCATTATAATCTGCCATTATTTGCTATTCCCAGTTCCTGTGCAGTACTTTAAGCCACTCATATACTCTCTCCTTGCCATCTTTGTTCTTCTCTAAGTAGGCGTTCAGTCGTTCAGTAGTAACTCCACCCACCAGGATCCACTTTGGCGTGTGAGGTTAACCACTTTAAGATCCCTAGTATGACAAGGTAACTTGCTATGGGCTGCATATGTGCTCAGCTGAAGAAAAAAGTTTGGACTCACAAAGTAGAATATTACTAGTGGTCAGCATTGCAAGTAATCTACTTGGAATGCCATAAATAAGTATAACAACTAAAACTGAATAGGTTATTAACTTCACTTACTAACCATACAACCAGCAGAGATGAATTATACCACTCTATTCTAAAGGCATATACTACTTTGTCAAGTGCTGAATCTCAGCACAGACACTGTAAACATAAAATGAAATGGCTCTAAGTTGAGCAATTGGGAAGAATCCTGCACTAATGTCCAAAGTTTGGTAAAGGCTGAAGCAAAAACTATCTCAAATAAATCCTGCAAAAGGAACATTTTGTGAAGGCTATTCATTATTCTATCAGAGTACTGAAGGACACAAATTATTTGAGTCCGGTAATTACCCACTCGCGACAGAATAAACTGTTCTCGCCTTTAATTTCCAGGCTGTCCTGTTAGCCCAGTAATCTAAGTGTATGCATGTAACCCCAATGTCCTGTTTTTTAGCCATCCCTCTCTTTCCTCCTATATTCAGACAGACATACAGACATCTTGTTGCCGTTGTGATCATTTATGTTCTCGTACCCAAACATGCACAGCACATTTTACTTTGAGCACATCTGTATGTAAGATACTACTCACTTGTCTGGCCTGCCGGGCACCTGCAGGCGTAAGCGACATTTGTTAGCACTCTGGATCTGTTCTTCTTTGATGCGAATAAGCCTCTGTAGAGCCAGACACCAGTCCTGTGCCACAGTGGTGTTCAGGTTCTTTGATGGGAAAAACACACACACACACACACACACACACACACACACACACACACACACACACACACACACACACACACACACACACACACACACACACACACACACACACACACACACACACACACACACACACACACAGTTAAAACTTGTTTCTCAGCTGTAGCATACAGTAGTAGGTCATCTCGCAGAGACACAAGCATACAGAGCACAGGGGTATACTGTAAATGTACTTGCATACTGATATTCTTGCATGCAAACAACTACACATCCACTCACATTAAACAGCAGTGCATTATTTGAAGCCAGAGGGCTGTTTTGGCTTTTTTTATACCCTCAAATGTAAAGTCGAAGTTACTTCCAACACCAGCATCCATTTTACAGTAAAACCTAGTCCCTCAGGTCAAACTGAATCAAATCAATTTTCTGAAGTCAATGAGCTGTGCAAAAGTATTCTGTCTGTTTGTTCGGTGGACAATATTAGAACAGGGTGGAAAGTGAAAATCAGTCATTTAGTGTCAGGCCGATATCACTCCTCCTGAGGACATTGTGCTCATTAAGTGCAGGGAGGCAAAGGTGCAACCATTAGCCTGAGAGGCTCTTTGGTGATTGCTGGAGTACACCTCCCTGGCTGCGTTATGTAGTGTATGTTAATGTTTTAGCGGCAGACTGGTGGGAAGTGTCCTGATTTGAACGCCACAAGAGGCTTCCTTTTGTAACATACTGAAGCAAATCTGACATTTCTATCTAGTATATCAGAGGGAACATCTCATTCCCACCATTGCACTGCTCATGAGATAGATGGGGGGGGGGTCTTCCTGCTTTTTAGAAATTGACTATTCAAAAAGAATATGTGGCTGCTTTTTGATCACAATTTAAACATCTAGCAGACTTGATCTCTTTTAGTTTCCACTGAATCCGGCAATTCAAATTAGCTGTACACACTTCAGTTTTGTCTTTGCTTCCTCTGTGATTCTTCGGTGTGTTCTCTGGGCTTAGGAGCTATTGAAAAAATAAGCTGCAGTTCACAGAATACATTCCATATCTCTATATGTTATATATACACATATATTATCATATATCAGTCAATATCTCAAGATAACTGGCTCATAAATAATTTGCGATACTGAAAGCAGTTTTTGGAGGAGAGAATAGCACGGTTGATGGTCAGTCTGTGGGTGTGTTTTGGAACACCCATGAGGCAAATTTGGAACTAAGGCTTTTAAAGCAAACCCCGAGAGAACAGGGCTAGCCTGTGTAGTGGTGTGATAAATGTAACAAACCGTGGCCTCCGTGGGTTGGCCTGTAGAGTCAGTTGGACTGAGTGATGCCTGAGATCTTACCTTTCAGCTGACTTTTTTGCATTATATATGTTGCATGATAGATAGCGTCCCTGTGAGACCGTCTAGCCCCAGTAAAAGGGTAACATGCAGTGGCACGTACCTGGTACATCCCCTGCAGCGTGCCCACAAGGAGAGTGACCTCCTCCACGACAAACAGATCATGTTGCAGTTCCTGCAGCTCCTGGTAGAGCCGTGGAGGCCCGAGGATCGCTTTACCTAAGAAGTGAGCAACGTACAAAGCCTCAGAGTTTGTGATATCGACAACATGTTGCATTTTCTTATGCAAAAGAGGAAGAAGTACACTTGGTGTCAAAAAAGAAAGAAAAAAAAATCTCTGTCACAATTTCACAAAGCTCAAGGTGATGTCTTCAAATTGATTGTTTAGTTTGACTAACAGTCCAAAACCCCAGAAGGTATTCTATTCACAGTGATAAAAATCAAAGGCTTGAACCAGTGAATGTTGGACAAATGACTTGGTAAACTAATTGTTGTCGATTCATTTTCGACTAATCATTTAAAAGGGATACAATCTCAACGATATATCCTAGGGCTGAAACGATTCCTCGGTTCACTTGAGCAATTTGATGACTAAAAACATTGATGCAAATTATTTGGAGGAAGAGAGAGGAAACAGCTAACGGCAAAAAGAAGAGACAGGGCAGGTTTGGGATTATTTTAAGATGAAACACAACAAGAACTCTGTACAGTGCGTCTATTGCTCCCCGCTCGGCCGCTTGGTGACACAGAGCTGGTTAGCTTCTTGGGTTTGTTATTCATTTGAAGGGGCCGGTCTTATTTTCTCTTTTGTATTATTTACTATTGCTCTACTGCCCCGATTACTCGATATATATCGACGGAATAGTCGGTAGAATACCCGATAGCTGCAGCCCTAATACACACTATAAACACATATGTGGTGTATGGACCATCTCTCCTGATGCAGGCATGCAATATACATGAACGTTGTACACACTAACAGAAACAATGGCATTGCCTCTGAGAACTAGTGAAAGTGCAGAAAGAAAGGTTGATTTTGCTGAAACTCCATAGGCCCGAATAAAAGTGGCGCGATGTGCAGATGAATCCATCTTCATTATTTGTTGAACTACAGAGAATGAATTTATGAGTAAAAAAGAAAAATCAGATGGAGAAACCGTTATCTGGAGCTATGATGCCCTTTCGCTGGCCAAAAGGAATGCAGGTGTCTCATTAGACACAAAATTCAGCATCGATTTGAGGCCCGCTACCTTCAAAGCCTCTCTCTCCTACTGCTGCGAATCGATAGCTGTGTCTCCTCCCGTCTGCCATCCTCTGTCCTAGCTCCTCTGGCCCACATCTCCCCCAGCAGCAGGCTCCGCCAGAACTGCCTAATTAAATTCTGCAGGTAGATTTTGCTCCAGAGCTGTCCCGCACTGTCACCGCTGCCACATAATAAAGTAGCAGAAGAGCTGAGCCGGTAGGTGGGCTTAGTGAGGCATGCTCCTCCGAGGGGACCTGCTGTCTTTTGTCTTTCCACGTGCATAAATGGAGTGAGAGTAAAGCCGTGAGGGGAAAGGGAGTGAGAAAAAGAGAGTGGTGGGCTTGCCTTGTTCATTTAAAGCGCTCCATTGTAGCTTTTGGGGTTTAATGGGGTCTTTGTCACAGGCGGCCAGTGACATCTGTCATCTGTGCAAGGAAATCAATAGGTGAGACATCTGAATATGAAAGGGTGTGCTGTGAGCTGCAAGAACAATATATTAACTGTCCTCTCCAAAGGGATTGCCTGGACCCCTGTACAGGTTGGTTAAGTCCTCTGGGGCCTGCTGTTGGCCACAGCCCGAGAGGTGAATGTGCTGAGTTGTAATCCGGAGTAATCCCGTTGGTGAGGCAGGATATGGTTTTCACACTCAGACATGGCTATCCACGTCGGCCGCCAGGCACGTAGCTCACTGGTGTGGAAGGCCAGAGCCCAGAGGGGTCCATCACCGCTTTCTCTGGAATAAGTCAGCAATCTAGCACTCAGCTGCTGTGCCAGTGACACCAGCCAGTGGATTTAAAAGACAATGCAGCTTCCACACCTGCATCAAAACCCTCGTCTGATCTGCAGCCAAAGCCCACTGGTACACTTCTGACCACAAAAAAAGAAAACTGCACTCCTGACAGCAGGTCAAAAGAGGAGCAGCAATAAGGGAGGTGTAATGGAGGATGAACAAAAGGTAAGACAGCATGAGAGTAAACAACTGGCCCACTCTTGCTTTCAAAAAAAGAACATGTACTGTACATTGGTCGGCTTGGTAAGAGCAGACAGAAAGAGTCCAACAGGGACAGAAGGGAAGAGTAAGAAAGACGGCTCTGCATGTCCCTAAAGGCCAGCTTTCTTCAATAAAGCAGGGCATCAGGGCCTGCAGACGAAGAAAAATGACTCAATTTTGAGACATGTTGAGTGCAGGCTTTAGACTAGTCACCCAACTGAATGAATTCACAGGGGGTGGAACTATAAAAAGATGGGACAGTCTGTCTGAATGAAAGTTTTGGGAACGGTCCCACAGATGTTCGGGGAGGTTTCCGGATAGACATGATTAAGGTGACCGCACCGCGTCGAAAAAGGTAAAAAAAAAAGAAGAAAAAGGAACAGAGAATGTCAGAGTCAGAATCCCAGCACCCTCTGTGGGGCATAACAGACGCAGGTAAAGGAAGAGAGGCAGCTGCACTGAGAGCTAACCTTAAATGATCCCAAATCCTTGCAGCAAAGTTGTGAATATATATGAGTATACACTCCCTGAGCAAAAGCAAAAACTTAATCCAGTGAGAATCTGAACAACCTCTCAAAACAGTAGCAGCCTGCTGAGCATGCCACGGGTAGCTCCGACGAAGGCGCCATTAATATTTAAGTCATGGAGCTGCGACTTTAAAAAAGCCTGTACCATTACATCCTGATAAGGCTTTGTATCTCGCTTTTCCCATGGCACATTTATCAGGGATCTCGTCAAGCTCTGTATACACCAGAGTTTAGTGAGGGGTGGTTGGGAGAACTAGTGTCTCAACCGACGATTCCTATCTACTGCTACTGGCTCTCTAATTGGGCCTGGATAGGGAGGGAATAATCTCTGCAGATTGATGACTCCGCTCGAGATGCGTTTGTGGTCTATCAGAGAGTGAAATGAGACTGTGGGGATGCTGCGGCAGGGGGCCCTCTACCCCCACATCCCTCTCCAAGATAAAACACCCTAGGCAGATTGGAACAAGTGACCGTCATCACTATCCTCCTCACAAACACATCCTTAATCAGAGTGACAAGCAGCACGGATGCCTCTCCAGCCCTCCGCGGGACACTTGAGAACAGAAACAGATTAGGCTTGCTGAGTCAGAGTAAGGGGCTGAGACTAAAAGTCAGTCCAAGTGATGAGATTAACTAGATGATGACACATGGGGAGGGGGGGGGGGAATGAGATAGGACTGATTCCCATTTTTGTTTTTACCTGAAGTGCAGGCACCACTTGGCCGCTTGGCCCCGCTCTGTTGGAAGAAGGTGTCTTTGCTTTGAGACGCCTCCTGGCCCACCTCAACTACCTGCACCTGCTGTAGAGGGGCGCTCCACTTCATGGTGTACTTGGGGCCGACAGGGACCAGGCTGCTGATATCCGGAGGCCCCCTGGTGTAGATAAGAAGAAGAAGAAGAAAAAAAATGAGGGGAGGGAGTTTAGGAAGTAAAACAACCTGAAAGAAATCCCCTCCCTATCCGCATCCTGCTAACAGCACCACACCCAGCTCTCTACAGGAGGAGAGAAACGTCATGAAGACGATTGGGGAGTGGGAATTAAAATCCGTATGATCACCCATGTTCCCCTGCCAGAAGTGTACCCCTGGCTGCGAGGAGGAGTTCATTGCTATTCATGTATTCCTGTAATCACGCAGACAATCAACATTGTGATCGGTTTGTCAAGATCCTGGAGGGCAGACAAAGTCAACTTCGGGACACTCCAGTTGAATGAGACGTAGAGTGATAATTAGTTTGAAGGCTGCACAAGAGGGCTTTAAGCGGAATCTTTGACAGGAGCTTCGCAAAATATACAGAATGCTTTTCCTGTTTACTGAGAGAGAGAGAGAGAGAGAGAGAGAGAGAGAGAGAAAGAGAGAGAGAGAGATGTGATCAATGGTGCTGTCTCAGAAGATAAATTGGAAAGAAACCAAAAAATGTTTTATGTCAGTAATCTAGGGGTCCTGTAGCTGTAGTTAGGCATTCTACCATTTGTTTAAAGCTGATAAAGCTCCTGCAACTCAAGATAGTGCTCAAAGCCTCTAGCAGCTATTTCTCTTCCCTATGCAGTTTGCCAAAATATCCTTGCGAAACCTAGGCCATCACATTAGAGCCCTGTGCCACCTAATAGCTAGTTTCTCCGAACTGTGCAGTTTAACAGACTCTCCTTTCAAAAGTTACACCCAACTTCACGCTAGAACTACGCATTATGAAACGCATTAGCAATGTATTCCTGAATGCGAGGGGCATGTCGCTCGACTTGCACTACAAGAGGGACTTACTTGACATTTATGTTGGCGCAGATGAGCACATCATCAAAGAGGAAGACCTTTCTCTCCTTGGACTTCAGGACTTGTCCCCGCTCGCCGTACACAGTCTCAATAAGCGTCTCACAAAGGACCAGTGACCCCTGCTCCGAGTTCAGTTGCTGAAAGGGACAAAGCAATCAGATCAGAGGCAGAGGAGACGGCATCACAAAGGGGCCAGTCCTCCAGAGTTCAGCGCCTGGAGGACACAGAAGTCAGCCTTGGAGGAACAGATGTCTCATCGGGGATTAGCAACACATTCATGCTGCAGAAGGTCATTTAATGTGTGTATACACACACAAAACACGCACAACACACGCACACACACGCATCCCTAGTCTGTTCCTTCAACAAACTTAGTGAAAGAGAGAATGCACATGTTCTTTCACTATCTCTGCCCTGCACATACTGTATGTGATGAGAGGGACCTAAGGAGATGCCAGAATCCTTCTTCTTTTTTGTTTTTAAAGCTTTTTTTTTTTTTCCGGAAATAAATACTTCCAACAAATGCTTTGGAACCTTGTGTCTTTTTGTCTGTACCATGCTATCCACCATCTACCACAGAGTCCAAACTGGCTAAGCTGGCTAAGCTAAGCTGGTGAGCGCTGGGACTCGCAATCCTTTCCACCACAACATACAGTTTGCTGCATAACACACCTCTACGCGCAGACACAGTTAATGAATCCAATAACAGACAGAATTTATGCTACAGTGTGTTGGCACATGCTGTGCTTCCCATTCATCCATATGTTTGGCAAAGGGAAATGGCAATTGAAAGCTTTTTTTTTTTTTTTTTTTTTACCTCACTTTGGTCCAGCTTCTTTTATGACTGCCTAAATCAATACGTTAAGTCGTATGCATGCTGCGCCAATCTAAGCCAGGCTCGTCACAATTTAGCAAGCAGCAGGTTAAGTCCAAATATGGAGTTCACATCCTGATACTGATGTTTGTGTTTGTTGAAAAGGCACACATTTTAGTGACTAATGACTCTCTCTCGGATGTGTCTATTCTACATTCTGCAGTGCAGTAACGCATGTGACCACATTTCACAAAAGAGGATGTCCTATCTGCAGGCTATCTGTAGCTGCTTTTGGCTGCGGCTCAGATGGCACACTGAATGAGTCATTAGTCCGAGCAGGACTGCTGTTTGATGGCCACAAAGCCATACAACTCCCTCAAGAGGTGGGCTGCTATAAGAATACACCCTCAAAGTCTTCAAGCATCAATAGGCACAGAGGGCATTGCAACGTGCACCTGTGCATGTCTGAGTGGGAGTGCATGTGTGCGGGAGTCTATGCTCATATGCCATTCACGCTCACATGATATCGTTGATCCGTGGATAAGTTCTTCGATACATAGAGAATATTAAGAGCAGAATATTTCTGTTGGAATTCTCATTGTCTATCGTAAAAGCAAATAAAAAAAAAAGGAATTTTTTTTTTTTTTTTTTTTTTTTTTTGTTGGAAAATTTGATCATATCAAAGAGTAAAAACCTGGACATAAGGATTTAGAGAGAAAAAAAAAAAAAAAGAAAAGGAGAGGAGAGAAAGAAAGAAAAAAAAAAAAAAAAAAAAAAAGAGAAAAAAAAATAAAAAAATTTAAATAACAATAAAGTAAACAAGAGTGGAAGTGGGGCGATGTTAAAAAAAGAGAGAAAGACGGTGACAGGGTAATAAATTCTTTACCAGTTTCCAATTAAATGTCTCATTTACCCTCTAATTCTTCTTATTCAGAGCAGCATTTGTTCAGATTTGCAGCAGCAGGACTGTAATTTCAGAATGGTAATGGAGAAGCAACGCCTCTGCCATTGCGTCTGGTACTGTTCAGTGATGATAATGGGCATCATTTCCAGGGAGATAATTTCTCTAAATAAAAATGCCTCCCTAGATTAATGTGTGGAGAAAAGTGATAGAAGTGATTGCTCTAATATATATATATATATATATATATATATATATATATATATATATATATATATATATATATAGAGAGAGAGAGAGAGAGAGAGAGAGAGAGAGAGAGAGATTTTTTTTTTTTACAGGTGTTTGGCTCACAGTGATAACAACGCAGCGGAGTTAAAGGGCTCGGAGGCTGGCTCACAGCTGATTTGATTGGGCCATACGTGTGAGTGTGCAAGTGCTCGTACGTGGGCACGAGGGAGTGCACGTGCATCCAGTCACCTTACTGAGCAGGCGATCACTGACGCTGCGGGCTAGTTGTTGAGTCTCTGCAATCTGGTCGGCGACTCGTTTCTGTTCATTCAGCTTCTCGGCCAGCATCTCCAGCTCTGTCAGAGCAAGCTGCAGGGGCAGACGATCCACGTGGCCCTTTGGCGTATTCTTAAGCATGTCCTAGAAGAGGTCACAAGGAAAGTTTGAAGCAAAGACACTGCAGGTTGAAAACTCTCCGTTTAGGATTTAAAACTTCCCTCTGTATCCTGCAATGTATACTGAATCGTAACAAAAGAATGTGTTCCGGTTGGGAGTGTTGTCTTTACCTTGAAAAGTGTAACTGTGGGTCAAATACTTGGAGTTTAGGTGTGTGACTGTCTCAGATTCTAGAGGATTTTACTGTGTATACCACACTGTGGTTATGTAAACTCTGTAAAGCTCATTGTAGTCCCATTTGTTACCTTTTTGTCAGCAGCATTCACTAAAATAAACAAGTCTAAGCTTACAGTGGGCTTGTATGTCTATATTTGTGATGCAGCTATGACCCAGTGAAAGCTTGGTGTTGTCTTGATATAAGTCTCAGATGTACCTCAGTTCCCTGTAATGTATGATTTAATGCATACACTTCCTATTTGGAGTACAAGGCTAGAAGAAAATGCCCGATTCACATTCATAACTTATCTTTTGAATGCATGGATAATCAATGCCTGCTGAGGGATGAAATGAGCTTCTGCAGATCCAGCAAGTCAAGCTCAAATCCAAATCTTTGCTCAGAATGGAAAAGTGGAAGAGCTGGGATGTAGCGCCAGCAATATCAAAAACTGATGGGGCTAGCTGCTTTTTTTGTTTGTAGATCCAGCTAACCCCAGTGTAAAAGTATGTGAGGTACAACTTCTTGTACTTTGGATAAGTTAAAATCCATAATCCATTCGGTGACCTTGCAGCTCTGCACCTTTATTAGTGTATGTGCTGCTGAATCTTTAATTTGACTCGTTTCTCATGTTGGAAGTGTTTAGCTTGTGACACTTTAGGGATTCGCTTAATTAAAACAAATCAAATAAGACCTTTACAAACAACATGTTATACCTGCAGGAGCAATATGAACTGAGGGAATCGCTGAATGGGCTTAACCATCAGGCCATACAGGGTGATCCGGTCAACACTAGATGACTGCTTCTTCTGGAAACAAAAAAAAGAGGAAAAAAGATTGACAGAAGAACATGCAGTTTGAAAACATATTCTTGCCCAGAATCAGAAAGGCCATTAAGAGGAGCCTTGGTTATTCTGACTTCATGAGGAGCTTGTCAGAATCCTCTGTAGACCTTGTGAAGGCGTGCGAGTGGGTGAATAAGGAAAAATCAGGCTCTGTTAGTCATAGGAGTATGAAAGAGCAGATTTGTGTGCGTTACGTCTAACGTATTTCTGTGGGTGTAGGTCAGGAGAAGATGGTTTCGGTGCAGTGTCAAGTCTGCGCCACGATGACGCCATCAGTATAAAAAGTTAAGGTCGGATAAGATCAACTGTGAGACAGAAGTAAAAATGAGGCTAAGATAAATTGTTGCTGAAACTTTAGAGATCTGATTTCATCTGGTCTACAGTGCAGTAGCCAACATAAAATCTGTTTTCTTTTTTCCTTTAAGTATGCTCATTGTTCCTTCGAGTAGGAAAACTATGTTTGCACTGTAAAGTACTGTAATGATACACGTACTGTAGATTAAAACTGCATATCGGTTTAACCTATACTTCATATTACAAAATAAATTGGATTGATATTGATACCCTAGGGGTGGGAGATATATTGAATATTCTCAATGTTTTTGCGGCCTGTTCTACATGTGATGTACTACATGGCGATATCGCGAACATTGAGTACAAATTGTCACGTAATTCTTTTGAGACTCGCGTTGGCCTTTTCGCTTCTCTCGCTCTCTCCTTCTGCTCCGTGCACTGATAGTGGATGAGTGGGGTCGGTAAGTGAGACAGGAGAACCTTGTTCTCTCATGTTCAGTTAAACCTGTCTAACACAGACGGTGTCTAAAACCATCTAACACTGCCTGAGATTATGTCAATGCAGCAGTAGTTCACCTGACTGATCTCTCATGACCTGAATTTCCTCAGGTGATAGAGAGGTCTTGCCAGTAAACTCCAAACTGATGTTTCCGACAGCCATTGGAGCCTGGACCACCAGCAGGATCATTGTGACTGACATTTATTTCACGATATCGCGAACATCGAGTACAAATTGTCACGTAATTCTTTTGAGACTCGCGTTGGCCTTTTCGCTTCTCTCGCTCTCTCCTTCTCACAGACACAAAAAGGAAGAAAAAAAAACACACATTTGTCAGACACTCCCTGGCCCGTCTGGACCACTCTCCTGGGCGAGTGTGTGTGGTGTGTGTGTGTGTGTGTGTGTGTGTGTGTGTGTGTGTGTGTGTGTGTGTGTGTGTGTGTGTGTGTGTGTGTGTGTGTGTGACATACAGTATGAGGCATGTGTTTTGGTTTCTGTAAGGAAGCAGGGAAAGAGCCCAGTGAAAGCGAAAGAACTAAAGCGCCAAAGCGAGTTTATATGCGTTGAGTTCGGGAAACAGAAATGAAAGACGAGAGGCGGACAAATTGGTTCAGACAAGAAACAGCACTGGATCGGGGGGGCCTCTAGCTCACCCAGTAAGAGCGGGCGTCTTGGCTGAGTCCTTTGCAGCGGCGCGGGTTCGAATCCGACCTGCGGCCCTTTGCTGCGTGTCATCCCCAACCTGTCTCCCCCTTTCATGTCTATCCACTGTCACTATAATAAAAGGGAAAAGCCCCAAAAAATTATCTTTAAAAAAAATAAATAAATAACAGCACTGAATCCATCGTCTGGCAATGGTTTAGGTATCGCAAGGAAGATGTTGAACAAACAATCTGCAAATCTACTATATCTGCTAAATGTGCAGCAAAACTATTGCCACAAAAAAAAAAAAAAGGTACAGTAGCAGTACCATACATTTGTTTTACCAATTGAACTGTCTACTACAAAAACACCCCTTTGATGCGACTGGTATTGTTCAGCAGAAAGGGGGGAGGGGGGTTGTCACAGTGACAGCCTGGACCTCTGCCTCGCTTCTGCTATATTTATTTTAACATTTTTGAAAAGACCAGTTGTCACAAACATCATGCAACAAAAAAGTGCACTTTCATTCATGTTGTTCATGTTTGTTCCCTAACAAAGACATTTCAAGTCTTTGTTAGGGTTTCTTGTTGAATGCACTTTTTTCTTGCTTTGAACTCTGTCTTTGTTCAGGGTCTTGAGCGCTATACAACTAGGCTACAGTGTAGGCCTACATAGTGCCATTATTTATTTTCATTTAACAGCCTTTAAAAGCCTATGTGTGCAGTTGCCTGGTTTGCAGACTGATCTCATGAAGTGGCGTATGTATGACCCGGCAATTCGTATGCTATTATTGCCGGGTTATCAAGACTCATACTCGGTTTTTAGCACGTTTATCAACGCCGTATGGCCTCCACTGACTTACATTACCTTGCGATTGCGTGTGAATTGAGGCCGTAGCGAGTTATATGAAAGGGCGAAAATCCGTGTGTCCTGCGTGTGAGGTTTCCTTTCAACCAGGACAGCGGGGATCGCGTCCCGCGTGTGACGTTTCCTTCGTGTCCCGCGTGTGATGTGTCCTTTCCACGTTTGTGCTTTTCCTAAACCCAACCCCGTTCTTCTTTTCCTAATCCCAACCGTTTCTTCTCTTCAACCGTTTCTTCTTTTCCTAAACCCAACTGTAGCCTCGCGGTAACACGTAGCCTCGCGATAACACGCCACGTGGCTACGCTGTGACGTTGCAGACTGCCGTCCGCTGTGTACATACACACAGATAGCTCAAAATGCTTACAGTTAACACGCCACTTGGCTTTAGGAAAGTGGCGTGTACATTTACGCAAAGTCATGATGTCATGTTGCAGTTTGAATAAATACTTTGTTAAATGAAACTTGGTTGTGATTTCCCCCTTTTTGCATGCAAGTCAAAAATTGTTCCAATAGAAACCACTAATGAAAATAAACAAGTATGTTTTAATGCAGACATATGTTACAGGGACTACTAGAATCATCATTTCATCATCAATCATCATCAGCATTTTTTAGAGCACATCAAGTGCTTTAGAGGAGCCTAAACGTATCGCAATATGATTTACAGGCCATATCGCCCAGCCCTATGGTACTTGGATGAGACTAGATACTGCCTAAGATTTTGAAAAAAATTTAAATCCAGCGTGAATTTGTGTTCAAATTCAAAAAGTTCAAACATCTGAGTATACATCTGAGTGCCGACACACTGTGCAATAAAATCCGTTTGGAGGTCTTCGCATGTCACTCTGAGAGAGATGGGTAAAATAAAGCTTGCCAGTGTAGTCTGCATCATTTCATGTTGTATTCCAGTTGGTTAGATTGTCAAACGTGGGTCACAGCAGCGGTCACGTTGTGTGATTTTGGGCCTGCACCACCATCAGGATCATTTTGACTGGCATTTATTTCACCATAGCCCTGTCTTTTTTGAGATGGCGGTGTAGGACTTCTACTTGCTCAACAAGTAGAAGAAGTTGCCAGCAGAACGAGGGAATGCAGTCATGAGTCTTTGCCTAATATATTGGGAACTACAAGCTGTCGATATTTCTCCATGAAGAAAGCAAGGAATAGCAGGTTATTTGATGTAACAAGCCAGAATGCACCCAACAGGGTTGGGGTTAGTTGGTGACATGGAACGAGCAAAGGCAGCATCGACAATCACCAGAAAGGCTGCTCGCACGAGATCTGAGGAAACTCTGAAGGAGTTCAAATTAGGAGGTCTTTAGAGGTTTACTCAGTAATCAAAAGCCAAGTCAGGTCAGATCCAAATTATATTCAGTCTTATTGGGGCAGGAAGGGTCTTGTTGTATTGCCTTTGGTCTGTGTGTCAATATATCTGATACCCAAATGGATCAGAGCAGACTAGCTACCAGCTGTGATCACGTGATTTGGTATAATCATTGCAGGGGAACGACGGGAAGTGCAAAAAAGCACGAGGAAAAGAGGTGGCTTTCCTTGGTAAGTCGTCTCAATGTGATGCTTTTCTTTCAGTTTCTGAATGGAGGTTGATTCTAGTACCATTGGAAAAGATTAGAGCTGGCTGGCTGAGCAAGTAGATGCAAATGTCAGTATGCTGCTCTGCAGAGTAGAATGGTCAAGCTTTAAGACTCCATTAGTGAGCAAAACGCGTGTGAAATAGAGCAGGCTGCAAGTTTTTTTTTTCTCAAACCAAAAAAAGGATTGGATTTGTTCGTTTTTATTTATACTCCATTTACAGAGGCTTGTAACCACCTCTTGCTGTGCAGATTACAATGCAATAGACATACATATAGTTGTGACATATAAATCAGGAACATTTTACTTTTTTCTGTAAGATATATTTCTGGCAATGTCACCTTCCTAGAATTGCATTTGTTGCCAAGTAACTTCATTAGCATAGCAAGAAGCCTCAGCATTAACCGGTATGCTGGAACTGACTTATTTTGGGTTAAAGCACTTGACACCTACTTTTGATTTCAAGAAAAAGAGGAAATGGGCAAGACTGGATATGTCATTGGACCTGTCAAGTGGACACTTCAGTCTCATACCTGCAAACTCAGAAGGGCTGAAAAAGGTGACACATTTTATACTACACCCCCCCCACCCACCCCCGGAGAAGAAAATAAAGCAAAACACTACATCTTCCCGGTGCTAAAACGATACTTTTTATTTAAAAAAGGAGCACAAAACGACTAAAGAACGGCTTGTTTATTGCTAATGCCACAGGGCCAAAAACTTAAATGATTTATTAAAAATGTAAAAACAATAACTTATTTCACCAGTAAATTCCTGTGAAACGACAAAAACAACCACTGGATGGGAAAAGGGTATTTTACAATAACTTTGAATGCAGCAGATTCAAGAAAACCTATACGTACATACAAGGTAACGCTGCTGTGAAAAGAGGGGCGAGTTATTTCAGTTATTATACATCTCATTCAGCATGTTTGATGCTTTCATATCTCGCTAATAACAATACTTTCACTAACATTAGGATGGAGACCTAATTTACCTGTTTGACTACAGACTACATTAAATGATAGCTGGAGTTCACCCAACATCTCACCGCTTGTTGGACTGCTAGTTTTGGGTAGATTTGGTTTATCACAGATGCGAGTAAAGCAACGCACTACAGAAAATAAGCACAGCAGAAACGCCAAATAGGTCAGACCACGAGTGTTTAACTATATATCTTTAAACGTTAGTTACAGCTGAAAGTGACAGAAAAAATAAATAAAAAGTTCACTCCGCAATTCAAATCAGGAGCCAGTTGTTTACCCAAAGGTTTAATCACTGAACTAGATAATGCTACCCTACACTGTACGTATGTACACAACTAACATAACTATTGGTCTCAATAATAATAACCGAAACAGGATTCTGAGACTTTCTGGATTCTCTGATTTGCGGTTTCAATATTCTTTTTAAGTCTACTAAAACATTTATCCAATTTGTTAACTTCTTCTTCTTCTATTCTATCAAAAACAACTCATTTACACTGAACTCACCTAGATGCTTCTTCTTGCAGCTCGCATATTACATTGTAATGTCTAAAAAATGTATTCAAACAGGAATTGAATGGTCCCTATCCCTGTACTGTAAATCTGCCTTGCGTGCCTAGGGTCATATGCATGCAGTCAGTGCCTCCACAATATTTTAGAAGCAACATAATTAAGTATGTCATTGATTCAGTGTTTTTCCCAGTCTGTGTCTAGCCAATGTATTATTTGGTTTGTCTTCACATTGCCAGTGAGAGCTGCAACAAGCAGCGGGAGAGACAGAGGAACCTTTCAACAGAAAGGAAGGGACACATGTTATCTGGAGTAACATGCAGGGCTGTCAGCTGTGTGATCTGGTTCTGTAAATCAGCCTTACAGCTCAATGATCCAGGTCATACTCATGCATGAATGCTGAGCACACAGGGAATTGTTAAACTCAGCACATTTAAATAATTCCTTGTCACTGCATGCACCCTGGCACTATTTTCCTTGTTCATGGTCCCTAATTAATATCTGAAATATGAAGTAAACCGTTCAACAGATCTTGACTGTCTGGTTGTGGAAAGTTGTCAAATCTCCACTTTCCATTCCACATAATTGCCAAATTAGCCAGAAGTGTTGCAATTTCTTTTCTTTTTTTTTTTTTTTTTGGGGTGTGAATCAGCCCGTATGGCATTCATTCCTTTGCAGATTTCCCTGTATTTTATCATAAACCTCAATCAATCGATCCATTTTTATTTGTCAAATGAAAATGTATGAGGTGAAATTCCAGTGAAATATAATCCCATCAGCATCCTTGATGATTTGTAAAGCAGGATGTGGGGGGTGTATGGTGGGTGGGTGGGGGTGGGGGCTGTCCTCATTTAGGATTTCTAGTGGCCTGAGGGTAGAAGCTCCTCCTGAGCCTCTCAGTGCCAGCCTGGTATATTCCTTCTACCCCATCTCAACAAGTACAAAAGGCTCTTACCCGGGTGGTTTGGGTCTTTAATGATTCTCCTAGCCGTTTTTTTGCAAAGCTTGGTGCAAATATCCTTTAGGCACTCATGGGAGCTTTTCGAGATATATTCAAAAAACTGAAGTGCATAGAACAGCCTACAAACACATACCAGTTATGTCATACTCTTGAGAATAATGATGTGATTATAACATGAATAAAGGACATTACCTGGACAATATCGGACATTTCCAGGGTTAGAACTAGCACAGAGGCTTTTACAGTGCTTCAATCTAATTTCTGCCATAAATGAATACTAAAAAGGTAGACACACTTCGATACTGTCCATGAACCCAATGTAAATACCAGTAACCATTTAGAATTTTGTGCAAATAACCAACTTTCTACAGACTGAATTATTTGTCTGTCTCTGTGGAAACCTGAGAAGTATGTATTATTGAAGCATTTAGCTTTGGGGCTTCGATAGATCCAGCATCTGCTGAACACCTCAAAGGAAAACAAAGAGAGGAGCTAAAACACAATTGCGTTTCTTTGATTTGAAGAAAACAAAAAGAACTATATGGTGCTCACAGGCTGAAGCTCACCTTTAAGAATTCCAGAAAAGCTGGTTTGGACATGCACGCCTTTTTAATGAGAGCCATGGCATTGGTGAAGTTGTTCACGTAATCACTGTATACATCCAGCACCATGGACTTGGAAAACTGTGGAAAAACAGAAACAAGCAGATTCATGTGAATTTGTAACAACAGTCCCTACAATAAGGGCAGCCTACTGCACCACCATGATTCATTATTTTGTCCTTACACCAGCATCCACAAACACATTCATGTACTTTCTTCTGACATCTTGAATGCTTGGCTAACCATCCTGTTTGCAGGGTCACCCATAGGTAATTTCAATGTAAAGAGAGGCGAGAAAATGGCCATTAATTATAGTATTTAAAAAAAATAATGGTTTGTTTACCATCCCAGTTACCGCAACCCCCTTCATGAGCCGTGTGTGTGTGTGTGTGTGTGTGTGAGGAAGGAGGGGGTGTGTCTGTTCTGCGGTAGACATTAATTCTCTCTCCTCAATTAAACCCACACCAGGCAGCTGATAGTGGCAGTTTGAGGAGTAGAGGGGAATAAGCAAATCGCATGAAGGAATTAACCCTCTTTGCTCACATCCTCCTCAGGATTCTGCCTCTCAGATATTACTACAAGACCCGCAGGTACAGAAACATTGCTATGTGAAAAAGGGGCAGCTTAATAAGGAGGACACAGTCCCAGCACTTTCCTTTCCCAGTGTTGTCTCATTTGATGATAGGTCTTGGGATACCAATGGGCCAGCCCTATAAGGGCCAGCAGTGGAGGAGAGGGTTGAATCAGCCCCTCTAATAGGCAAATAATGAGTGGACCTTATGGATGAGCACACTGCAGAGACTCACAACAGAAAATGCACACTGAACACTATTATTCTAGTGTCAAAATGTGTAAACAAGTATCCCAGAGAGCAGTGGAGGCAATGGAGATATTCATCACAACTGTAATTGATTCCATGTTTGGTGTAAACTATCCCTGTTTGCTCAACCTAAAGCCTGTAGCTCATTATAACTCTGGTAGCAGAGATTGTGTTATACAGTTAGACAGAAATGCCAAGAAAAATATGAGTTCCTTTACCCAGAATGCAAGTCTTTGATTGCATGTTAGACAGAAACAAACAAAGAATGCACGCACACACAGACAGACAGACAGACAGACACACACACACACACACACACCTGAGTCAGCAAATAACCCTCAAGTTTGCATTTCTCTTTCACAAATATGAAGATACACACCAAAAATGCACACTAACCGAGGCAACAAATAAGTCTCCGATTTTCTCACTGCTGTCCCACTCAGCCACACGTGACGCCAGTGCAATCTGAAACATGGAGTGGCACTGTGTGATCTCCCTCATTCGGAAAAATATAGGCCGTATCTTTCTTGGACTCAAGATGCGTGGATCAGCTTCCATCAATGGTCTCTGGTATTCCTGGTGAGATTGGGAGAGAAAATTGGGTTTTTAGTTTATGTTGATGTTTGTGTGTGTGTGTGTGTGTGTGTGTGTGTGTGTGTGTGTGTGTGTGTGTGTGTGTGTGTGTGTGTGTGTGTGTGTGTGTGTGTGTGAGGGAGGGAGAAGGGGGGGCGATGTGCTTAGGATGACTCAGCAGTCCACCTTCCTTAAGCATTTCTTCTTTACAGCGGCATAAACAGACAACCGAAGGGGAGCAGACATGAATTGAGGAAAGTGAGGAAATGTAGTCACGGTGCCTGTAAGCACATCAATCCAAAGGATTCACCCACAAAACAGCATTTGCCACTAGCAAACATGTTCAGTACTCAAGGTGACTTGTAATCATAAAAGCCGGAATATGAATGGCAAAAAAAGGAAGCTCCCAGCAGAGTTACAGATGCAGAAGCAACATGGTGAAAGAGGCATTGATTGATTCTTCAGTCAGCACTCATGGGGATATTAGCATAGCCTACAGAAATGAGTTGAAAGGCTCTTTATGGACAATATTTTTTGCGGACATCAGTACATAACGCTTCTTTGAATCGGAGGGTGGTGAAATATAGATACTGTGTACAAGACAAACGTGATAGTAAAAATGAACATAATTGAGCAACGGTGGTGGTCAAGTTTTTGCTGAAGTCTTATCTACGCAAATCCATTGCAGCAAATAAATCATCTGCATAACGAACATGGACAGGCAGTACAACAGGAACAACTGTGCAATCGGTTTTACAGAAATAATGAAAGTTACAACCCTCAATGTCTAATTGTGCTGGTGGCCTTTCATCTTTTTATGTTATCTGTCTGGAGAGAGCACGCTTAGCACTTGGCTGGACTCTCTGAATAACAAGAGAGATTTCAAAAGAGCTAAACCTCCCCAGGTATCGCACGCAATCATGTCACTCGACAACAAAGGTAGCGCATTGACAGAGAAAGAGTTTGCAGTGCGCAAGGAAGCCATTGATGGCTGCTGATTCCATTTCAGAAGGCTCCTCTTCTTTTTCTGTGATGAGGAGATAACAAGTCTCATTTTCCCCCCTAAAAAGAGAGATTAAAGACGAGACGCTCCCCCCTCCTTTGCATGCCTGACAGTCTCTCTCTCTCTCTCTCTCTGCATCGGCACAACGTCGCAGAAATGAGGACAGGCTGTTTTATCAGGATTATTTATGCTGAGACACCTCGGTAATTTGATTGATATCGCCGCTTCTCTTTTCAGTGTAATTCCTAACAGCTAAATGGTGAAGATATTGCATGTGGCAGAGGAGGACACCAGGGACTAAACAGCTCACCTGCACGATTCTCCTGAGAGACTCCAGGTAGCTCCGCTCGCTCTGAATGATGGAGCCGAGGATATGGCGCCTGACAACCTGCGTAGACAACAGACCAGTCAGGAAATCTAGCACTAAGAGGACATGATAGGGCTGCAGCGTGCGGCATGCTTTCAGTTAAGCACGGTGCAGGGTTGATGGATTGCACTATAAGCATGTGTTTATCACAGGCGGTAAAAGATTCAAAGAGGCCTTGATCTGTTTGATCAAGGCCTCCATCGGAGTTCTGAATCAATGGATTTCCTGGGACATAAAAGCGGCTGTCCTAGCCGTTACAAAACACTCTGCTTTCCCAAATAGGATAAAGAGAATAGAGCATACAGCTATGTAAAAAAAAAAATACTGAAATAACAAATGAACACTTTTAACATGACAGCCTCGAGCCTTATCTCAACGCTACTGGGTACAGAATGTGTTACACATAAAAGCTAGATGTTAAGTACAGTACATGTTCCTACATATGCGGCTTATATTTATTTAGGGAAGCGTAAGAGGAAATGGTTGCATTAAAAAAAAACTGTCAAGATGCACCTGGTGGTTGGTCAGCCCCTCTGGCATGGGGCTCAGCTGTGGGGGGGGATGCTTCACTTCTGACACAGCCACATCCAGGTATCCTGCATCATCCTCCTCTTCTGCAGACATTCAGAAATAAAGAGAAGGAGAAACATACAGAAAGTGTGTGTGTGTGTGTGTGTGTGTGTGTGTGTGTGTGTGTGTGTGTGTGTGTGTGTGTGTGTGTGTGTGTGTGTGTGTGTGTGTGTGTGTGTGTGTGAGACAGAATGAGACAGAGAGGGGAAAACAGAAAGGCAGCTATCAGATCTCACTGCAGCTGGAGACACATTGCGACACTAAGTTTATTACCTCGAAAATATGAAGAGATTTCTATACACTTTGAAAAAAAGAGACGGAGCGAGAGAGAGAGAAAGAGCTATGGAGAATGGAGTGAGAGGCAGAGAGGCCTTTGGGAAAAAGAAGGAAAAAAAATTTTCAAAAACAATATTGTATCTCTGTAGGAGTAAAAGGAGGCACACAAACGTGTGTCTGCAAAAACACGATCCAACACGTTCTCATCTCTGCATTGGCACAAAGACATTCGACAGTCTCGAAAGAAAAAGAAACAAATCCCCAGTCCACTCGTAACCATAAAGACACAGATACCAAAAGCTTTCCACCGTTCCAATTAAAGACTTTGGAATGATAACAGAGGATTGGTGGAAAAGAAATATAATGCCGTGCAGATTTCCCTCGATCAACACCTAAAAATAGCAGCACTGGCCTCTTTACCTCTTTGTGATTGCTCAGAGATGTGTTTGAGGCGTGGGTCTGCTATCTATGGTTTGTGGAGCTGCTCGATACTCCATTAATGGATGGTAATCTCTCTCTATTGTTAGGCAAAGGTTCCTATGACACAACCTATACTGTGCCCGCATGACTTGCCTCATCCTTCTTTCTCACGTATCAGCATCTTTACTCGACCACATCGTCTGTCTTAACACTGAGAAAGCCTGTCTGTTTTATTTACTATAGTTCTAATTATAGTCTTTTTTCACAGTGCTTTCATTTCCCCCCATGAAGGGATTTGTAGATAGAAAACGCATCTGCAATCTGCCGTATCTGCCTCGAACACTACTCTGGCTTGGCTAGCTTTGCACATATGCAACTGCCTATAATTCAAAGAGTCAACCATGTAATGTATACATGTATTATAAGAAGTGGACGTAGAAAATGCCAAACTCGAGGCTTTCGAAACGGCAGTACACAAACCAATGGGTGACGGCACTGAGGCTACGGCCACTTCTTTTATACGGTCTTTGGAGTCAACTGTAATAACCATTACCCATGATTAAAAACAGTATCACTTTCGTCCCAAAAAAATTAAAATAAAAAACATTTAGAAAGTTTTTACACTTCCCTGCATTACCCAATTGATCTTTTCTCTGGAGGAAGGAAACTTTCCGCATGACGGCTATCTTGGTCTTTTCAAGGCCGTCCTTCGTTCCGCTTCGCGCCGCCTTCATGAGCTGCTGAACCTGGTTGGAAGGAGCAGACAGAGACGACGAAGGAGCGTTAGGGTGCGAGGAAAGTGCCATGCTGTGGAGACTTGATAACCTGCGGTGCTCCTCTGAAGAGAGACGGAGACAAGTGGCGCTCGGTGGGCTCATCACGAATCTCGCCATCTGCGACTCCCTGTGGGTCGCTGTACAGCCTCTAATCAGGGAGCCTATGAGCATATCAGCGGGAGATTATGGTAACAGAGTGAGCTCCACATCAGAGCTGCGTTGCTCAGTGCGGGAGAATTTAGTTGACCACAAACTCCACCCTGAACATCACACAGGCCCCTGCAACCAGACTCCACAGACCTAGAATACACACAGGGTGGTAGTATTTTTAAATGATGCTACTTCAGGAAAAGTAGGTCATTAATTGGGGGCAAGTTGCACTGGTGTTTTTGGAAGTAAATACACGGAATATTATAAAATGATTCATGTGTCCCATAAATATGTCATGCTATTAAACCAGGCAGGGTAAACAGACAAGAGACTGACGGATCTTAGTCTCAAAGCAAAGTCACAGTCCAAAAGCAAAGCTGGGAAGGATGGCGCAAAGAGACAGTTAAGCCTTTGAGTCAGCTGAGCATACAACACAGCATATTTCAGCTCTGGGGTGATCATCAATCCTATTGACAAACATTTAGCGGAGTGGTTTCGAGCTCTGGGGAGAAGAAGAAACAGTGTGATAGAGCTGCGTTGGCTTGCTGCTGGAGATATACCTTGATGTCATAGTTGTGCTTGCCAGACAGCCTCATGGCCAGTTCGCGTTTGGTCCTGGCACAGCGTTCCCTCAGCCGACACACTTCAGGAGAGAGCTACAGGTGTTGGACAGGGACAGGCGGGGGGGGGGGCAGGTGGAGTTTAGCCACAAAAGGCGAAGTGAGGAGGAAAAGGGTAGGGGGAGAGGAGATAGAAAAAAAGGGAAATGGAGGCAGAGTGATCAAGGCAAGGCAAAACAAGCTACGCAACGTCGGGAATTGATCACAAGCATAGAGAGCAAAGGCTTGGAGCGCTGCTTTAGTCAAATGTTATGCTGTATGAGACTAATGGATTGGGGGGGTAGGGGGGGGTGAGGGTGCAGGCAGTTTAGGGCAATTATTAAGCAAACTATGCCAGAGCTCTCTCAGGCTGCTCAAATTAAGCAGTGAACTAAACAAAGGAGAACTTCAGGTACACTTGGTGAAAACTTAATCGGGCGTGACTAATTAAAAAACTATGTGTTTTTGATGAAGGCTGCGCTAGCTGATTAGCCAAAAAGTCTGGCCGGGCCTTAATAGTCAAGGCTTTCTTCATTAAATCGTTCAACCAGTGCAGCTGGATCCTTCCTTTTGTTCAGTGGCCTGGGACAAGCATGCCAAGAGAACTTGGGGGGATTTTCACACCACACCTTCCTCGTTTTTAAATTACCTGAGCAACTCATTGTCCAAACAACAACAACAAAAATTCCCTTTGCTCTCTACCTCGTTTCTCAAAGCATTGATTGAACTCAGGGGTTTCTTGGATTACAATGGAATTAAATCCATGCATAAACATCTTCAATATGAGAAAATATGTAAAAGCAAGGTATAAATCTATACATGAATAATGATTCAACTCGGCAAAATAGTCGTTGTTTCTTAATAGTATGATTCCGAATGTTCTCCTATGCCTGCATAGGCGCAAGCATGCTAGAGGCTGTTGAAGCATGAAGGAAATGCAGCACAATGTGAATGTGCACACAGTGCCATCATGTGGAAGACTGACACTGTGTAGCCGTGCTGCACAACACTGATGAACAGCATCCTTGGCGGAGAAGAGGCAAAGAGATCTGAGACTTTTCAAACTGAAATGCCCCCTTGTTTACTTTTATCCCACACTGAAAGTTTAAGGCCGAGACAGCCATTTTTCAAGTTCTTCATAGTTTCCTTCCAGTTCTATACATTAATAAAGACAAGTGCGCCAGAGGAGCAGAGAGATGAAATATTCTCCTTGATTTTCCTTTTTCAAAGAGCTGAAAGCCAACCAAAACAACCTGGCTGGCCACGATGCCACGTAAAAATAAACAGCTATTATGACTTGTGTGTGAGATAAATACGCACGTCAGGCATGCATCCTCCACGCGCTCGCAGAATACTACCTTGCTCCGTGTCGGTAGCTTGGTCTCGTTATCAGACTGTTCGTCGTAGCTTTCGAACTCGCTGGAGCTCCACGCGTTGTCCGCGTCCAGAGGACCACTGTCTCTCTGGACATCTTCGTAGATCATGTCTGCTAAACACACAAACATATCACGCGTCAGAAGCTCCGCATCAAGCTTCACGAAAGGATAGGGCTGGGAAATATATCAATATTATATATCGATATCGTGATACGAGATTAGATATCGTCTCAGATTTTGGATATCGTAATATAATAAAATGGCATCAGTGTCGTCTTTTCCTTGTTTTAGAGGCTGCGGTACAGTGTCATTTTCTGAACTTACCAGACTGTTCTAGCTGTTCTATTATTTGCCTTTACCCACTTAATCATTATAGCCACATTACCGATGATTACTTATCAAAAATTTCATCGAGTAAATATTGTGTGAAAGCACCAATGGTCAACCAATACAATATCGTTGCGATATCGATGTATTTGGTCCAAAATATTGTGATATTGTAATATCGCCCAGCCCTACGACAGAAAAAAACATCCGAAACAAACACAATTCTGTCGCAGCTACTAACCATCGGGAGAGAGGGGGTCCTCGCTTGGAACGTCATCGTAGATCACCTCGGAAGCCTCCTCTGTCTGTGGCTCGGCTTCAGCCGCACGCAAAGCTGGCAAAGAATAGCAGTAGCATCAAAGCACACAAACACAGAAAAAGAGTGGTGACTTCCATCTTTTATCTCCCTTACCGTTTGATAGTTTGCACCTCCATGATGTTGGATCAGTCTTTGACATTTCTCTCCCCCAAAAACAACACCCACAAAGACATGCACACACAGCTCCAAACTGCATTGCCTGAATCCTTCTGGCAAAGCAGAATAGATAAAAGATGCCAGCAGCTCTTCTCGCCTGTGGTTAGGAATTCACACAGCCTTTGAATATTTACATACTTCTTGTATCAGATGCATTTAAAGGTCTTCTTCTGCAGGGGAGAACCGGCACGTCGCTTTGTGCATATTGCCATAATGGCTTTGTCCATGTGACGCAACATGATTGTATGCAGCTCGTTTGAGCTATTGACCCGTTCTATCTCCACGCCCGGCCGGATTTGTCATTAACTGCTTTGAGAGTGTTTCAGCCTAATTTAGCTCAGTGAGCTTTATTGATTTAGTTTTAAACTGTGATTTGTCTGTAACACTTTCTCCTTAGCCCCTAACAGCAACAATCACTGTTTTCAATTAATCTGATTGGCGATGTGTATTCTGTCATGGATTATTCAGTCTAAAATTTGAAAAAATAACCATGGATACAATCCAGCAGATGAACAAAGAGCAACTCTTTTTCTACAAAAGAGGATTAGCTACACAAATGTTCTGTGTATGTATGTATGTATGTATGTATATATATATATATCGCTGACTTCCCTACACTTGTGCATTCATAAAAGATTCAGGAAAGAAAAGGAAAAAAAAAAACTGGATTTGGGTTATCAGCCTAACTATATGAGCATATCTGCAAAATGACTGGGCCTCTTGGGAACACGGCTTGTTATTTCAAACGTGAAGAAGCAGAAGTTCCTCACTGTGTTTTCTTACTTTTCTGAAACTTTTCTCTACAGCAGCGCAATGACACACCGATAAACTCAGCCACAGGTCACAATGACACTGCAGGCAACCAAAAAACAATAGTAATAATAATAATGATGATGATACGCTGCCATTACGAACATTTCCTTGTTGAGAATGTGGGAGAAAAAAATACGTAGCAAAGCATTTGCGATCAATGTCAGATAATCGCATCAAAATGTGCCATGACCACAGCGGAGGAGTGAAGGGACACGATTGATTTTACAAACAGGAAATACTTTGTTATTCGTCCATGTAATGTAAAGTACATTCGGTCAAACTGAAACTGTCTTTCTACACAATGAAACGTCTCCACAGCAGGTTAATACATATGCCAAAAATATTTCCTGGAGTCTGGTGTTTAAAAACTAAAAAAAGGTAAAAAGTACCAAATGTAAAAAACACAAACCCAGCATTGCAGTAGATTTCTCATTAAGATCAGAGAAGTCCTATTCATTCATGTTGTCTTAAGCTGGCTTGCTTTTCCCACTTTGTGTTTTATAATATCGAGCCGAGAGGTTTAATATAATTTACATTTTTCAGCTAGTTGGAGCGGAGGCCTGTGTGGAAATACATCAGAAGAGTGGGACATAAAAATTGTCGTGCAGCATTGCAGGGCTCCTTTACATCTCTCATTTCTGAGCCACCTTCAAATAACGCCAGCACTGCTGACTGAGTCGAAATCCTAAAGCAATTTTCCCTCATGGAAATGGTTCTCTATTGATCCTCATCCTGAATTAATTGGATTCTTGTCGTGTCTGTGTAGAAATCAAATCGTGCCAGAGAATACGTGCGCGTGAGCCAGCGCGTATTGTGTGGTTATGTGTTTTGAACGGAGTGTGTTTGTGTTATTTGTGCACGTGGGTGTGTCAACACATAACGTGTGTCTGACCTCTTTCACCGTAGAAATCAACGAGCCATAAGATGACCGTAGGCCTGTAATATGGGGTTCTTGCAACTGTTGATTAAGGTCAAAAGATGCTAGGTGCAGTACTAACAAAATACTGGTCCACAATTTATATA
Organism: Perca fluviatilis; assembly: GCF_010015445.1. NCBI lineage: Eukaryota > Metazoa > Chordata > Actinopteri > Perciformes > Percidae > Perca > Perca fluviatilis. The sequence goes on from NC_053115.1 coordinate 28,524,976, forward strand.
TCGCCAGTGTCATGGTGGTGTGGTCCGCGCTACTGTTTACGCAACTCTGGAGGCCTGATTGGTTTTCTAGCAGATCTGTCCGCGATGGGAACACTGTGATGCGTAGGCTGGAATGAGCCTGAATCCCAAGGCAACCTTAAATTCAATTTGTTTCTGGTCTGAAATTGAACCCTTGATCTACCATATCAAAAGGTACATCACTTCCCCGTCAATATCATTTAGTTCTTTACCTTCAGTGGTGTCCCTGGAGTCGGAGCTTTCCTTGCCGATCGCTTTGCTGTGGTCTCCTGAATCAGTCGGCGTCTCCACAGCTGGCGGCACAACTGGAAGCCCCCGCAGCTCCTCTCCCACACGAGACGCTGAGGTACTGGGCTCGGCTGCTGCTGCTGCTGCTGCTGCTGCTGCTGCCGCCCGCCGCCACCGCCGAGGCCCTGGAAGGTACCCACATATTAGCAGTAGTTAAACTAACACTGAGTGCTGTGTGCCTCATTACGAGTTAATTTCAGTGAGAGGAAAAGGGAGGCGAGGGTCAAAATAGTTCTTTGCTATCCAAGCATGCAAATGCGCACTCCCTGAAGTCTGCTCTCTGAGTGCTTTGTTTTTCTTCTATCTTATTTTTTCATATGTAGAAAAATGTTCCACCCAGACAGGACCCAAGTGGAACTGAAAATAGTAAAACATGCGAAATTACAGAGTGGATTCCTGTAAGTGACAACAATTTCTGGCACTTTACCCAATAGGTTTTGTGGGAAAAGTTGCTCATCTATTTATTCAGAAGAACTTTTGCAAGGCCATGTGTAAAGGAAAAATATATATAAATCACACCTACTGCTAAATACCTGAGTTAATTTTTAAAAAAATTTTTTTATGCTGTTAGCACTGATTTAATCCCCATATGACTGATAATACGACAGGATCCAGCGTGTAGGAGACTCCCATCTACACTAATTAAATCTGTCCCTCTGCTAAACACCTCAGCAATGCTCGCAATGCCAGCAGCAGCAGCAGCAGCAGCTACTCAGAGTGATGGGCAACGTGCAGACAAACAAGACATGCCAGGAAAACAACGTGCACGAAAATGACGTAAACTTGGAGCCGTTGAGGCGGCAGCCTTGCAGACTTTCCATTTCAGTGGATATGGAAGTAGACTACGTGTATTCAACGATCTTGAAAACCATTATCTGCTCATGTAGAGTACAGCACCAGATGAACGGTGTATATGAGTCAGAAAGGACAAAAAAAGAAATAACAGTAGGTGGTTACCATACACAGGATACTGATAGGTTAGATGCACTGCATGAGAATCATTTAGATGTCTCAATGACGGTTTCTACTAGGGCTGTCAGAATTAACCCGTTAATAACGACTTAAAGCAAATTTTTTTTTATGTGCGATTAACGCGCCCACGCTCTGGGATTTCGACGAAACGGCGGAACAGGAGCAGGTGTTACGGGTCCTGGAATGCATCCGTGAACGGGAGAGGATGGCTAGCAGAAACAAAGCTCCCTGAGCAGAAACGGATACAGAAAAGGGTCTTTGGAATGGCCAAGTTGAGTTTCAAAGCACTTCCACTTGGTTCTCTCCACAAGACTAAAGTTATTTGCATGTACTGTCGATGTGAACTGAGTTCCCAAAGGAGTAGTTCAAATACCACTGGACCATTAAAAACTTAGGGGGGAAAAAAAAGGTCCCTTTTAAAGTACATTTAGAACAGATCAAAAAAAATTGCGATTAATTTGCGATTGATCGCACCTGAGTTAACTAGGACACTCGTGCGATTAATCGGATTACAAATTGTAACGATTGACAGCCCTACTTTTTACTCATTCAATTTAAAAAGCTATTTCAGCAAACCCAGAGCTGTATAGTAACGAAGTAGAACTACTTCACTACTGTACCTAAGTACTAAAAGGCTGTGTCTGTACTCTACTGGAGTATTCTTTTTTTTACTTGAGTACATATTTTCGATGAGTTTAATACTTTTACTCCGATACATTTTTTATGTGCTGCATCGTTACTCGTTACTGTTGTGAATTCCTCACGCTACGGAGACTGTGTAGGTTACAGTGTGTGAAGTTACGGCTACGTTAGTTACGTACGATAATTACGTAATGTGCGTAAGAAATCATTGAGATCGCGTCGCGTTTCTTTTCATTACGGTTGCCCGTTCAGAAGTCCGAGACGATGTCAGTTTGTACTCTTTCTATTTAGCCGTTGTTGCAGCAGAGTAATCTATTCCTGAGTTGTTTCAGTCTGCAGTGAGTCCTGAATGTAAACCGTTTGACCCTGTGATGTGAAGCTGCTAGTTTATCTGGATTTTGCTAGCTTGCTAACTTTCCACTACATCACACATTTTATATCAGTATTTGTTAAAAAGTGATTAATAACCCACTGTTATAATCAGATAATAGTAGTTATAACAGCTGTGACATTAATGTACCTTTTGGGGTTTATTTCAGAAACTTTCTTCATATCCAGCAATGTACAGCTTGTGACTGCCTTAGTACCAAGTAAAAGTTGAACTCCAACAATATGATATTCAAAATGTGACTGCTTTCTTTAATAACTACATAACACAATACTTGTACTTTTACTTTTAGTACTTGAGTAGTACATTTTAAAATAAACTACTTGCAATACTTAAGTACAAGAAATGCTGAATACTTTAGTGCTTCCACTTAAGTGTTGTGCTTAAAGAGCACTTCAACTTTTACTCAAGTCCCTTTTTTGACAGAGCACTTGTACTTTTACTCAAGTATGGGTCTCTAGTACTTTATACACCTCTGAGCAAACCCCAGCAGTCTGGCATTTCAATCTGGTCCAAAATGAAGGAGAGTTAAAAATGTAAATAATAAACGATGTATGTACATATAACCTTTTAATTACAAGTGTAACATTAGAAGCTGTATATAAATAAAGTGCTAGTTCTGGTCGTGTTTGAGCCATGCTCTCCCTGTTGTGCTATAAATGCCCACCTGCCCATCTGGAAGTAGATGCAATGCCCTGCCAACATGTTCTATCAGAGCTACTGATAGTAGACATTTGGTTGTGCGGTGGCATCAAGCTGCAAAAGCCTGTAAAGTATTACGCCGCTGCATTCTCTGTGACGCTGGATCGTTCATCTCAATCTAAAAAAGGAACAAAAATGATCTCCGCCCACATAAAAACAAAACAACGAGCTATTTGTCAACAAATGTCTTACGATAAACTGATCTCTTGTCATTAAGATTGCTCGTGTGGAAAAGAAATAGAGCGGAGCCAGAACAATAGCGGAGTACAGCTTTGTCTGCGTTGGTTGCATGCATTCATGTCAGCCGTGAGTGATTTGAGCAGTGTGGCTATCGATCCAGGCGTATCTTTGCGCACCCCTTCACAACTTATCAGTCCCTATAAGCCCTAGTGAGTCATACAGCTCAAGGAGAGAAGCGGGAATAATTTGTCAATGCAAATGACATAGCCCGGGGCCGAACACAGCCTAAAGCAGAGGCCGACTGAATGCAAATCTCACCGCTTCCATCTGTTTCCATTCCCTTCAGCCTCTGTGCCAGGACAGTACAACCTGCCATAGCTCCACCTGTTCTGCCCCCTGGTTACTCTTGAGCATAGCTATCACTTTCAACTGCACGAGCATTGTGCGGGCCATACTGATGAAGCTCTACGTGTCCCCAGGTTCTAAAATCTCCACCACAAACAAACGGCTCACTCCCCACTTTGAACCGTTCCCCGCAATGCAGCCGGTGGTACTGAAGTTCTTCTGTACATCATGACAGACTCTGAATTATAGACAGCACTCTAAGTGTGTGGTTCGTGGCTTCCCGTTGTAGTTGTATTCACATTTTGTTTTTAACACTTTTATTTCGCTTTCACAGCACATTCAACTGAGGCGAGTACAACGAGGTGAGGGGGGGTCTTCAAAAAAAAAAAAAATAAGTAGGTGTGAAAAATAAATGTGTTCTGTAAGCTACATTGGATGAGTTTTTTGTTTTTTTTACAAGGGCAAAAGTCTAAAGTTCTGCAAGGCTGCAAAAGGGCAACAAGTTGGACTAAACAAAAAAAGTAAGTTTGATAGGGGGGGTTATACTTTCTAACGCTAGAGCTCTGTGCACATAAAACAGAAGCATTTACTGTCACGTTGTCACGGTATCTTTTGTGTTAATCTATTTATTGCCGAGGTTCTGTGCAATGCGTTTAATGAAAACTATCTGTCAAGGGGGTAAAAAGTGAAATCAGAAGTAAATGCTGGCATCAAACACACATAAAACTCACAGGAGAGAAATGCTGCCTTGAGCTTAATAGCTGTAACGAGCTGATGTGCTGTCATTGCAGTGTAAAGATAACCCCACATGTCTGCAATAGAAAAATCTAAACGTAATTTTGGCAATATTATCCTAAAACTGCTGACGGATCCATCAGGTGGACGTGCTGACAGGCTTAACACCTTGATGGTGGAAAGTGCTATTGATAGCTCCTCTTTAAAAAAGGCAGACTATTGACTATACCAACGTGGAAATGTGCACTCAGCAGAAAACCCCACCGCATGAGAAATTGCCAAGACCTCCCTGTGACTCCATAGTGCACGCGCACACACACACACACACACACACACACACACACACACACACACACACACACACAATGCACACATCACAAACATATAATGTACAGACACATGCACACAAGCGCCCACTTGCAGGAATACAGGCCCCCTCTTTTCAGCACAGGAAAGCCCACAGGAATCTGAACCCTTAAGTCTGCTATTAGTAGAGGGTGTTTTTTTGAGCACACACACTTCCTACAGCAGAAGCACAGGTGGGGGGGCCTCTACAAAATCAGGGCCCCTGCGTGGCTTCATCATGCAGGCCAGAGAGGCTGGAGAGGGAGGATTCTGATAAGATCCGAAGAGACCAAAGAGTGTTTGCGAATATTTTCTATGGTATGTTTTTAGCCTAGAGCAGAGATCTTCAACAGGGGGCAAGGGAGCCCTAGGGGGTCCTCAAAGTTTTTTCAAGAATCAAAATGTCTTAACATGCATCCAACATATTTTTAGCAAATATAAAATCAGCCTATTTGTGAGAAAAAAATTTACGATAGGCTTACTGGCCTATACTGTAGGTTAGGTAGTCACTAAGGTAGCCATCCACAGATACAACTAATCCAAATAATGCACTGTGCCACATGTATGTTTTAACATTAAAACATAATTTATAAAATCATCATAATTTTTATTTTAATAGCTTAGTATTCTATGCATTCAAAATATATCTATTTCTGCTTTAGGCCGCCCACACTTTATTGTAGCTCCTGTTTAATATGCAACTTCATTTTATACAATATATGTAGTAGGTGGTCCCTGCTCCATTTCTCTCTTAGTTAAGGGTTCCTTGGCTTAAAAAAAGTTGAAGACCCCTGGCCTAGAACAATATAGTAAATCTCATAATGTTAAACAAGCAAGGAAAAATGTGTGTAGTACATTATATTTTCATGTGTCTCTGAACTACTTTAGTAAGGTTACCGCTATCTGGTGGTTCTAGCAGTTCACATGTAAATGTGCCTCCCCTGTATGAAGATGTTGTAAGCTTTTCATGCCAGAAACTTCAGTGTTGATTTCATTTTCTTTAATACAGACTGGTGAGATTCCACTTAAAGATCCAGATGGTAACTTTTATAAAAAAAATTAAAAATAAGTTATTGTCATATTTATTGAAACTGTCATTATCCTGACAGTAGTACACGAGACAGATAATCTGTGAAAAAAAACATGTTCCTCTGCCTCCCCCTACTGCTCCTAATGGCAATTGCAAGTTCCCACCGTGCCCGTAGGAAAACAACCAATCAGAGCGGAGGAGTCTCTAACCCAGCGTCAGTACGCTCGTTCGAGATGAGCCAGGTCTGCGCAGAATCGATCCCAGGCGCTCGCCGCCCAATGCGTGCCGGTTAGATTTGTGTCCGACTTGATCTGACATCATGAACACGTGAGCGCAGTTGCTTTTCACCGACTGCTAGACCCAAGCGGACCCAGGGCATGCTGGGAAACGCCGGCCTCTCAGCTGATCGAACAGCCGATTGGTTCAGAATCGACTCAACATGATGACGTTTTATATAAACTTGTTATTGTTTTTGAATTGGAGGGATTTTAACTGCCATTTGTCTGATTTAAAGGCTTATTCTGTACAGAACACATGTTGTGAGGCTGATAGTGACGTTTAGAAGTCAGAGAGACTAAATCCGTTCAGATTACAGATCATCTACAGTCTGTTGTTAATTAAAATCAGCAACAGATCGCATGTAGAGCATTTTGAGAGCTACTCTGTCATAATTAAAACAAATGGAGACCGTGTACAAGCTGATATATGGGTCTGATAACATTTTATTAAATCGGAATCGGACCACAGTGTTTCTGTGACTTCCTCTTCAGCCTGAAGGCTGCTGGAAACAGCTGGAAACTGTCCGACTTGACAGCGGATTTTTGTCACCGCCCTCTGCTGCTGCCGCCTGCCCTCGTCCACTTTACAGGCGAGGCGCAGTTCATATCGAACAAGCCTGTTGACAGCTCGTGGACTGCGGTCAAACTGTCAAACTTGGATAATTCCATTTGGGCTAAATGGGGGTGCTGAATGTCCAATTGTACATAGAATTGCTTGGTTTGTCCCAATAAATCATGATTTATTAGCCTATATATTTATATAGCCTATTTTGGTATAAATATCAGCCTTTTAATAACACTCAAGAAATCAGAAGTACTCGATACTGGTGTGTCCTGGCCCATTTCAGGCACTGGTTTAGCTGTGAAATGAGAAGGTTTGTGACCAAGTCCAGCCAAAACCAAGCACCGCCCAACGGCCGACCGGCTGGAGCAAGCTTTCTCATTTTACAGCTAAACAGTAAAAAATATGTTTCTGAAAACATATGAGGCGAGAAAAAGGCAATGCGGTAATGATGATGTAACTGACACTGCGTTAGAGATACCGGGGCTCTGATTGGTTGGTCTCCTTATGCCATTAGGAGCACCGTCGAGGCAGAGGAACGTGATATTTTCACAGATTATCTGATTTATGTACTACAGTCAGGATATAGTGACAGTTTGGGCAAATATGACAAAAGTTAATTTTCATAAAAGTTACCAATTGAACCTTTAAGGCATTAAATGGCTGCCGATTCAAGGTGACTTTGACTGCAGACCTCCCCGTGGAGGAGGGCAGGCAAAAAGATGAGAGTTGATTTAGAGGAATCAATAAACTATCACATTATTATTCACTGGGCTGAGGCCTTGAAGCAAACTGTCTTCTTGAGTGTACAAAAGATGTTTTCTGACTGCACCAGGGGTTAGAGTCATTTCATTAATACATCAACGCAGCCAGAACTGTATTGAGACTGCAGTGTAAAGCTATAGTGTGTAGTTTCTGTCTCCCCCATGAGGAATTCTAAGTAATGACATCAACACTGTCAGCGCGTCCACATGACACAAGCCTTCAGTGATCACGCAGCACCCCCACCCCTCCTCCACGCAGTTGCTAGTAGTTTAACCTGTCAAATAAACAAGGACAGGGAGAATTAAAAAAACTAAAAAACATGATGGACTCTTCAGAAGAGTCCATTATCTTGTAATTATGATGTCCTCTTTTCCTCCAAAGCTGACTGTTGCTGTTGTCCTTTATTAGTGGGGACTTAAAACGCATCACTCAAGCTGCTTCGTGCGAAAGTCGCCGGACTACACCGTTTTGTAAACCGAGCCAAACTGAGAAATACAGAGAGAATTGTGTGGAGCCGATCAGTCTTAATTAGCTTTGCATCAACTCATTTGGCAACGGCTTGAATGTAACGGACGTTCATTAATATAAAATAGTAGCCCTTTGGCTAAATCTGGCATATTTACAGACATGTTTATTAATATGCACTGTTCCTGTCAAATAAAATAAAGATAAAGAACACCAACACTGTTTGCATGGCTACAAAACAGTACCACAAGGGTTACATGGAAAGATTAGTTTTTTCTGCTTGGGTGAACTGACCTTTTAAATTAAGTTCATCTTGACACAACATACATAATAGAGTATAAGCAAGGATCATCATATTATACTGTGTGCATCATCATGAATTAGGCAATCTTGTGATTTCCGTCTAAGATTGTATCAGCAACATTACTTTATTCTCGACATTACCACTTGTCACTGTAGGTGTGACATGCCATCTGGCATCTAAATGTTGAACAAACAGATGCGGCGTACCATCACAGTATCTCATACCCACTGTGGCGTGTTTGGATGGAGTGTAAGCATGACATTATCTCAGACATAATGACATAACACTGATGTGGCGTTAAGTTGAGTTTACTTTCTCCACCGCCCTTTAGTCATTTTCCCCATACTGTAATAATCAAAAGGCAACTTACCCGCTGGGTGACTCATTAACTGGAACATCTGTCAAAATGAGGAAAACAGCAACCATGAGACAACTATTCCAAAGCAAAGGAAGCACATATTTGTCCAAAAAAAAAAAAAAAAAAAAAAAAACAGCTTGAAGGACTGTGACTGTGTGTTGTTATTACCTATGTCTGTCAAAACTAAATCACACTTGCTTACATGGAGGACACCTAAGTCTGAAATAATTAAACAGATGGTGTAAGGTAGTTACAATGACAATTAAGCATGGTTGATGGAGCTGCACAACACAGTTTTTTATTAACATCGCAATGTCAACATATGCTACAAACACATCGCAAAAGTTTGCGATATTGCACTCAAGTATTTTGAGAGTTTGTTGAAATAGAGTATCAGTAAAAAACTGCTTTTTAAAATGTAACTTTTATCATTCTTTTTTTTATTGGGTGCTTTTGTGTTCAGTTCAATGTTCAATAAATGATTTCAAGCAATTTGTTGTATTTACTGAGAGCAGCAGAAAGGCAGAACTGAGTACAGTTTGATATCTGGTTATTTATCGCAAGTAGGCCAATGCCGCTTTCTATTCAGAAACATTATCGCATATTTTCTTCATATCATGCAGGCCTTAAGGTTGTACTGTATTTTCACAGCAATGTAGGTGTATCTATGTAAGGAAAGTGCTGTTAAACAAATGTCATGATCAATTTCCTTTGTTTTTTTTTCCACCATGTAAACTAATGTCATCTGGTGAGGGAGGGATCTGAATCTCAGCTGCTCTCAGCCCCCCGATTACATAACAGAAACAGACCTCCACTACACGTTATCAACGCCCAGAATTCCCCTACGCATCTCCACTGCCCACTTAACGGATTACCACACATAGACTTAGTAAAAACCTTTTTAATTAAGCATTAATAGCTTCACTTTGTCCAACAGAACTTCTCCAAGACCTAAATCTCTTTATCCTGGCATGTAATTATCAGGGCCAGTTTGGCAATGTTAGCCAGGTTATAAATATATCATACTTAATACATAACTTCATCCATTTAAGGGGGAAATTAACTCTGTTCTGTCTGCCTGAGGCAATAATTAAATCCTGTTAAGGAGCGATGTAAACCACATACAAGCTGAAGTCACTCACACAGCGTGCGGCTATGGGAAACTGATCGGATACATTTACTTACGATGCAACATACAATCTTAGAGTCATTTTATCAAATACAGCTTATTGAACACTGACTGGTAGTGGTTCAGTGATATGCCCAGCAGATGTTTGATGACAGCACGCATGTGGAGAGGATGAAGAATGTGAGTTTTGGTACAGTAACTTTTACCACTATCCCGTGTCTACTCTGTACAATAACAAAATGGTTAAAGTTAGTTAATTTAAGCCAGATGGTGTCAAACTGTCAAAGTCCACACCCATCAGCAGTGATGGAAAATAACATGTAATAGCTACTCATGTACTGTAATTGTATTCAATTTCTTGGATCCAGTATTCCCCAATTAGCCAGATAGGCCAAAGACAATTTCACACCTTTGTTTTATTTTATTCTTTTTGTCCATTTTAAGCTACTTTGTATTTCTACTCCACTTATAGTCCTACCTCACTCATTGTGCTTTTCACTCCACTTACATTTATTTAGCATCTAGCTAGAGTTATTAGTTCGCCTACTTACCGTACTTTTCATATTGGAATTTAATTCCAAAACAAATAATAACCTGGTAAAGTTTTTGCCAATATGATTCATTATATCATTACAAAAATGTTTTACGTAAAGTACGTAACGTTAACGCACAAACAATTCCACCTCTATGATCTTGCTAGGCTACAACATCAAAAAACTCCCACTAACCAACGTTACAGGCTAATTTAGCGCAGTTGCTAGCTTACGGTGCAGGGGCTGCAGGTGTGTGTAGGTCGCCGTGCGGTTATTTACACTGTTTATCTGCTGGCTAGCAAGTCACTGCCAAGATTCAGGTAACGTTAATCACAAACTTTGGTTTTGTTCAGGTGTGTGAACCCCGCGGGGTTAGTCACTGAGGCTAAGCTAGCCGCCGTCAGTAGTTCAGAAATACCCCAACCGTGGGCGATATTACGAATCCCACTATGGCCACGCCAAGACCCGCCCTTCAATAGCATGTATTGGCCAGGCGTCCATGCTTACGCAAGGTAACGTATCCCTATTTGTTAAGGTCCTATCCCCTGACCAATCGGCTATCCTAACCTTAACCACTCGAGGTCAAACGCCTAACCCCAACCAATCGAGCCGCTTCGTAGGGCGGGTCTTGGCGTGGCCATGGTGGGATCATAGGGATTCGTAATTTTGCAGCCCGCTGGCTGAATGATCTAGCTAAGTAGCCGACATTTCCCACCAAAGTTAATCACTTTAAGATGGTTCTAAACAGCTGAACCAACTGAGCTCTATCATCTATCTACAGAAGAACAATCAAGATCGGCTAGCACCCATTTAAAAAATATATAGATTATTCCAGAAAAGGTGTTACCTGCAGTAGAAATTGAAGCTACATCCTTGGGGAGGACGCCCTCCTGTCCAGCAGGAGGCGCAAGTGTAAGAAGTTGTGTGCAGTCTGTGCCTGTTTGTGAGACACTGCCCGATGTCTCACTCTCCTCCTTTTTCGACAACTGGACAGATCTAGCAGAGTCAGAGGTGATCCCTTTACTGTTCTCCTCATCCTCACTGTCCTCAAACGAAAACTCTTCCCCTTGCTCCTCATCTTCCTCCTCTTCATCCTCTTTTGGTGGTTGCCGTTGAGACATCACAGTAGACATAATCCCTGAAAGAGAAAGCAAATTCAAGTGTAAATAGTTTGTTCTAAAATGAGATGTCCACCATTTGATTTGAAAGTGACACATACCGGTATGATGAAAAATTATGTGATGTGACACCACATAATCAGAGACACTGAATAATAAAGTTAAGATAATGTGTATTATATATTTTTCTTTAGGGATTTGTAAGCTTTGAAATAATGCAATCATGTTGTAACCAGCCTTTTCTCCTGCATCTGATAATAAGCTATGGACTAAGGAGTTATTGCTTAAGCCTTAATGTGCTACTGGCAGTGTAGTTTCAACTTTCACCCTTCATATAAGATAAATGATTTGGATAAAGGTAAAAATATTGAAATGGACTGAAGGATTGGAATGTCTTGTGCTCTTCATAAGACAGCAAAGCCGCTTAACAAAAACAGCTGTATGTAAACCACCTTAGATAAAAATCATTGTTGTACTTAATAACACTGACCTGAAATAAACTGTTAACCCTAGCGTGCTCACAACAAAAGGTTAGACTGAAATTCTCAGACTTTTGTTCTTCAGTACTTGGAGAAGTGTGTACATTTCTTGCAGTGTTTAAAACACCATACATTGAGCAACTACTTGACTAAATAAATGAAATAAAATTGTAATAAAGTATAAAATAAAAAGTAATGTAGCCTTGGTGCAGAGAGAGAGAGAGAGAGAGAGAGAGAGAGAGAGAGAGAGAGAGAGAGAGAGAGAGAGAGCACTATAAAGATGACATATGGCCATAAGAAAGGCCGTTAGTTAAATCAAAGAGTCCGACGAGGCTTAGTGGCAGATTCATTAAGATATCAACACACCCACTGATGAAAACATCTGCCCTTACATTACAGACCTCAATTATCTGAGAGGCTAATTCCATCATGTCTCGTCAAATGAAAGCTGGTATGGCAGCAGAAAACACATTTTAGAAATTAATTTAAAAGTCATGAAAAATCAATACAGGCATAACATATTTGCAAACACATAATATGTTTCACACTGATTTTGGACCCATGGTACTTTCCTCTACAAATAGCCGGGCATTTAAATTGTCGGCTGTAACTCTTTATGGAAATAAGCCTTGTTGTGTTAGCATATTTTCAAAATAAAATGGAAATCTTCCATGACACACATGCCCTTAAGGTATTAAATTGTCGCACGCAGTAATAGTTTCATTATTACACAATGGGGGGAGTTTCTATGACATACACTCCGTTTCTGTGCATGTTAGTGTACCACTCAATGAACTCGGCATCTGCATTGCATTTTGATTAGCACCGAACTGCTTCCAATGCTGGAACATTCTCGGGCCTGATGGGGCAGTTTGTCGGGCTCCTTTGGGAAAATGAGAGCATGGAGCGGAGGCAGCTGAACGCGGGCTGGCTGTAAAATTCATTGTCAGCACTTGTTGTTTAACCTGGACACAAGGGCTGTCACGATGTCATTTACAGCTCTCGTTATCTTTTACTACTGCTTGCTGACAGCTGAATTGGGCATGATGTTTGTTAACACCGTGTGGTTAAGGAACAGAGATGGCTCTGAATCCTGAATTACCACCATAATGTGAAATAAAAAAAAGTTATGTTATAGGTGCACGTTTGCTTTTCGGTTCTCTGCGTGTTTACGAGAACGCTATGCCACTGCAGCCTTTGGACCCAGCCATCCCTTCTGTACCACAAGCACAGTTTTTTTTTTTTTCCATTTGGCCCACTCATTGCTCAAATCAACAATGACTCTTTTGTGGAGGAAAAAAAAAAAAAGAAAAAAAACTTCTGTCAGAAAGCATTGTTTCTACATTCGTCACTGGAGTACTGATTAGGTCATTTGGGCCGTGCAGTCTATGGTATAGCTCATATAACGCGTGGGGGGAGAAAAAAAAGGATGATTTTGTCAGGAGAAAGCAGCATCTTCTTTTAATGAATGTTATAGAAACCATAAGTGTAAAACGTTAATGAAAGAAATTCCCACTCTACTTCCACGGAAAGTACGTACGAAGGACATGCTGACTGAGAATCATTCTCGATTGTTCACTAGAGTGAATTTGGTTTGAGCAAGCATGGGAGCGCCCTGAAATGTAATTGATATTTACACTACATTACAATCAACCAGACAGCTGGTGTCGTGAATAAAAAGTTCAGGTTGATAGCACTAATAAAAAAACTGAAAAAAGATTTTAACCCTTCCTCAGAATCAATACGACAGGTATTCGGAGCGAACTTTCTGTGAGGGGGAAGGCGTTTGGACAAGCCATCAAACACATTTCAGCTTAGAAAAACAAAGAGGCCCGGGAGCGGAGCTGCGTGAAAGCTATTCTTGAGGGAAAAATAAGATACATCACAGAATGGAGATGAAACCAACTCCTACACACCCTGTCGCTGACCTACATAGCGCTTTGAAAACTCTCCCGCTGTGTACCAAATGTGCTAATGAGTAGAGGGGATGTTGTATGTGAATAGAGGAAAGTGAGGTGTGCGTACACTTTTCATGGGTGATCCTCGGTAGTCACACATGCGCAGGGTGCATTCGGAGTGAAAACCTCAAAAATGTCTTGTTTCAAATTTAGCGGTTGGATTAGAATATTTAGTGGTGGTTTTTTTACTTATTTAGTGGTGGTTTTTTATTTTTTTTGTATTATTTAGTGGTGTTTTAAATTTTTTTTTTATTTAGTGTTATAATTTAGTGGTGTCCCCCCCTACCTCCTTGTGTTGTCTTCCTGTTGTACTCCCAAGGTAAAAAAATGAAAATTAACCCTTTTTAGACGCTTTTGTTTTTTTTTTCGTTTCTGGCAATTTTTTTTCAAGATTCCCTTTTTTGTGTGCTTTTTTTCCCCCACTACCACAGGATTCACCACTAACATCAAGTTATTACCGCTAGTTTTACACTTTTTTTTTTGGAATTCATAATCAATAAACCTCATTTATATGAAATGATACCTCATTTTTTTTTTTTTTTTCAAAAAATCTGAAATTATTAACTATTTTGACAAATAGTTACCATTTAGTGGATAATCACAGACTGTCACAGTTTAGTCAGGATACGGTTTAGAAAGAGAGAGATTTCATAGTTTTTTTTAAATGCTATAAAAATTAAATAAAACACCCAAAATTCAATGAAAGTAGTGAACTGAATAAATTTGACCTGCGATGAGCGTCGTATGTAACCATCCGTGGGTTTTTTTGGGGGGGCAATTTGGTTGAAAGAGACTCAAATTTCTGATGTATTCGACCAGTGGAAAACAGCAGGGTTAATTACTGAGTTGGATCTTGTGGGTACATACAGTACATGACATCTGACTTATGTTGCCTGATTTCATCTCAGCTGCCTTTTGTAAAAAAAAAATAAATAAAAAAAAATGATAGGGCTTCAAAACAAAAAGAACAAAAACGTGTTTCCTAACCAGTTAACTGTATTCAAAACTTTCTGTAAGGATTCTGCAGATCTGCAGATTTAGTTGGAGCCACTGATTTACAAAGTGCTATGTTTGACCAACTGCAGACAAACCGCACAGCCATTGGTCAGTGGCAGTCGGGTACGTCAAAAGACAATGGCAGAGAGAGCAGCAGCTGGTGACGACTGAATAAACAGCATTGGGAAATCTAACAGAAAGTCACTGAGCGCACTGCTACTTAAGGCTTTTTTCTTAACGAAAAATGGCACCCAAACACTCAGCAGACAATCAGAGGCCAGCGAACCATTGACAACAACAAACAGTGCCAGGCAGAGACGTTTCTGCCTCTGACGCTGCTTTCCTTCAGCGTCCCTGAGGACTACCTATCAAGAGATACGAATGTGACCCGGGCCAATTTAAGGAAGTGCAAACAGCTCCTTGAGAACAGACGGAATATATATTTCTATTGCTGTCAAAAGGCATAACAATCTGAGTGAGTGGGAGGCTGTTGACAGACATTTTTGGATTTCATGGATTCATGGAAAAATAAAGATTTTTAGAACACAGAGGAAGCGAAGTCTATTGCATTAAATATTAAAAATGGTTTGAATATTTTAAATTTCACTTTAAATGAATTTCTGAAGACTGTGAGCCAAAGGCCATTTGGAGGATATCATACCACACTGTAAACACAACATGATTCGAAGGTTATCTATGCATATTTGAGATACTTCCCCCTAGGTCTGCTGTCCGTTTGCCACCGTAAAGACATTCAGGGACATATTATTCATTCAGTCTGGCCTTCACATGCCCTCTGCTGTGGAGAGCAGCTCCAGTAACGTCCACAACATCAGTGATGTGCTGATTGTGTTCCATTAGCCAAGGACACAGTGGGAGTATCTGGCATTTGTGCTCAAAGCACAATAGCGTACTGGACTCATGTGTGCTGTAATGTACAAACACTGAACTGAATAAGAACGTCCTGAATGTGTAAATCTGACTATGCTTTAGTTTGTTAAGAAAACAAATGATATGTCCAGGTTAGAATGAAACAATGTCATTTTTTTTCACTATTTTTCAGTGTATGACAAGTTAAAGATAACTAATGGATCCTGTTACACAAAGCGACTGCTGTATTTGCAGAGGCTCGGCTGGGTTGTTGATCAATGCCGTGCACGTCAATTTCCTTTCTGTGTCAGTGTTTCTGGATTTCAAAACCCAATCTCACTCAGTCTCTTCCCTGCCCACCTACTTTTATTTTCTGCTACACCATTGTGCAAAACCATTATTAGTGGGGGAGAATAATAGTCTAACAGCCAGTAAAAATGACTGGAAGTCATTAGTTACTCAAATGTGTCTTGATTCTTGATTGGTGTCTTGTTGTTGTCCAATAGAATAGGCCGTCATCTGTTGTATCCGCAATAGATATTTCTGTCCTTTGCACATGATACACATTAAAAAGGGGTACTCTGGCAATATAGAATTACATTTCCATAAAGTTTGGCGAGTAACAAGACGGACTGAAAAAAGGAATGGTCAAAATCATTGCAACAGAGGCCAAGATGTCTTGACTTTTTAGTTCCTAGTGTGGGTCAAGTTCCAAAAGCAATGGATCCTACACTTCCCCTAATGCAGAGGTTTTCTAACGGTTAGGGTGGCGCAGAGGGAGTGACATGAGGCAGAGTGAGGTGAAAGGGACAGCTGCATGCTGTTTGAAAAATGTTAGGATGGATGGATGGATGGATAGATACTTTATTCATCCCGAGGGAAATTTTAGGCATCCAGTAGCTTTAGACAACCATAACACAACAAACACACATATATCTCACATACACACAAATCACTCACAGAAATTTTAAGAGTTAACAATTTGTTAAAGCGCCCATATTATGCTCATTTTCAGGTTCATAACTGTATTTTAAGATTGTACCAGAATAGGTTTACATGGTTTAATTTTCAAAAAGCACCATATTTTTGTTGTACTGCACAGCTCTCTCTCACTGCTGCAGATCCTCTTTTCACCTGGTTTCTGTTTTAGCTACAGAGTGAGACCTCTTTTCATCTTCTTCTTCTGTACTATCTTTGATTGCACTCGCACATGCTCAGTTGCTTAGATGTAGATCATGTCAGCTAGCTAACTCTAGAGACAGTAAAAGAAAGGCTGTTTCTCCAACTTTGGTCAGTTACAAGGCAGGATTAGCTGGGAGACTTCTAAATGAGGGCACACATGTAAGTAGTTCTTTTGTAGATTATGGTGAACTTGTGTGTGTTGTAGCAGTGCTTTGCTATTGAGAACGACGTAGCATGCTAGCGTTAGCATTAGCGTTAGCATGCTAATGCTAACGGTTAGCATGCTAACGAGCTAACGGTTGTGGTTAGCCAGCTCATTTCGGACTGTGACGTCACAGTCCGAGGCCGATTTTGAACAGCTCACTAGGAGACTGAAAGCAGGACACATTCAGAAACTGTATCTCACTCAAAACAGCATGGATGGATTTTTTTCAAAGTTTGTATGTGTGTGGAAGCACCAGAGACACAAAAGAACACCCCAAATCCCAGAAAAAGTGTTTTTTTCATAATATGGGCACTTTAAGTGATTACAAAGACCATGTGATGCAAGGTGCTATGCATGATAAGGTGCTATTGTAGAGCGTGTGCAATGGTGGTAGTGCAAAAGTGAACAGTGCAGGGATTGAACTGTGCAATAGCTTATCATTACATATTAACTATGACTATGAAAAGACAAGAATGTAAACATAATAGAATTGCTTGACAAGAAAAGAAATAATGTACTTTAAGAACAATATATAACAGGGAATAAGTTAGAAGATGTAGATGTTATGACCAGAGTGTGTAGGAGGGCTAATATAGCCTATAAGACAGTCAGGTGTACAGCAGACAAAGTGATATAATGGTAGGGGCTGAGAGAGACAGGCTCATGCTAAAAAGTCAATTTCTCCCCTCCCCCTTTGTGCAGCATTGAAGAGTTGGATGGCCCTGGGGACAAAGGACCTCCTCAACCTGTCTGTTGAGCATGACAGTGACTACGTTTACATGCAGCCAATAACCCGTTCAAAACCGGAATATTAGCAATAACCCGGTCGCACACGGCCACGTAAACACTGGCAAAAACCCGAATATGCTACCTGGGTTACCCCTTTTCTAACCCGAAAGTTTGGTCATGTAAACGCGTATTGGCATATCTCCATCAAAAGGAACATTGATTTGTGTTCTGCGCATGTTCTATTCGCAAGGAATCTTGGTCTTTTGAGTAGAGGAACTTCTTGTATGCGCCAGAAAACATAGTTATAATAATAATTATATACTATAATAATATAGTTATATATATGTCAATGCAGAAAACCTGCGCGCAGTATACCGGAAGTAAACAAGAAGTAGATGTAAACATGGCGAGACGCAGCACAGCACCACACTTTTGGAGCGAGGAGGAAACCAATTTCTTTATTAGTGTGGTGAAAACCATGAATATAATGTCTTTTGTTGACGGCAGAAAGTACCGAGATAGTGAGATTTATAAGAAGGTGACCGAAAAGTTATTGCGTCTTAAGGTTGTCCGTAGGCTACGTCCAGACGCTAACCGTGCGTCGCCGTTGACGTCGGGATATTGCCAATTGATTACAAATTCCATGTAGGAGTAACTCTCTCTGCTCACGCATGTAAACGGGTTATTACGAATAGTGACCTTAACCCGACCCTAACCCGAAAATTGACAGCTTGTAAACGTAGTCAGTGACAGAAGTCTGCCACTGCAACATGGCATCATGACTTTGCGTAAACATACACGCCACTTTCCTGCCAAATGGCGTGTGATCTGTACGCATTTTGAGCTATCCACGTGTATGTCTACTCTGTATACAGCGGATGTAAACATACGAAAACGCGAAAACGTGCCGTAATATCGCCAGAACAAAAAAAAATAAATAAAAAAAAATAAATAAGGTTGGGTTTAGGAAAAGAACATTGGGAAAGGCTTTAGTAACACAAACAAAACCAACAAAAACATGAAGGTGACCAGCGTCACACACTTAGGAAAACAATAAATGGTTGGGTTTAGGAAAGAAACATTGGGGAAGGCTTAAAAATTAAAAATAAAAAAAACGTTTGAAAAACACCACACACGGGACACGATCCCGGCTCTCCTGGGTCAAAGTCCTGTGTTTTACCCATCCGTGGACTTACGTCCTTTCATACTACTAGCTACGGTGAAAATTCACACGTAATGTAGGTCAATGGCGGCCGAACGGCGTTGATAAACGCACTAAAAAGCGATTATGCGTCTTGATAACACGCCAAAATGGCATACGAATTAGCGTGTCATACATACGCCACTTAATGAGATCAGTCTGGCCACTGAGCATGCTCCTCTGTTTTACGTAGTTTGACCCACTCATTTTGGCCCACTTATCAACACGGTCAGCAGGTAGAGCAGCAGCTACTTTAAAACACCACCGATTGCCGCAATAAGCATCAAAAAGTGTCATAGCTCAGTCAAACAGAAATAATACACATATTTTTTAAAGAAGTGTGACCTGCACTTTACGAGGATATTCTCTCAGATGTCCATCATTTAGAAATCCCAGAAAAAGATGCTCCTTACATCCATCAATCAATCAATCAATTAATGAAATTTTATTTGTCACATCCGACTAGAGGTGGGAATCTTCACTGACCTCCCGATTCAATCACGATTATCATGTCAGCGATTCAATTCGATATCTTGATGCATCCCGATGCGTCAAATACATTTTTCTATTAAAGCCATGTAGGATTTTTAATTCATAGCTTTTCATAGCTTCAAAAACCAAACATTCTGCAGTGCTCTAATACTAAAGAGATTGGATACATAAAACTACAGCACTGAGCACATGGCACTTCCTGAATGTGCAAAACATACCAGAATATGTAAACAGAAAGGTTGTTAGGCATACATTAAATTGTAAACACGAATAATCGATTATGGCCCGGCCGATTAGCGATGCAGCATCGTCCACGTCCACGATTCGATGCATCGATTATTTGATTCATTTCAACACCTCTACGTCCAACGCCAGCACACTAGCCAGCAGGACGCCCAGCAGAGAAGTGGCAGTCGGTGTTCAATTGCTCCAGGCTTTGCCCCATCAGATGTAGAGATGGAGATGGACGCAGGTTCGTACTGTAGCTATATATATATATATATATATATATATATATATATATAGCTAATAGCCATCTTCACCTTTTCCTCTGCGTTTCCTGTGATTTGTACATTTAAAAACCTTGAGCGGCCAGGCCGAGGTCAGCCGGTGACTGGTGGGTTGATGTCCCCCAATCCTGACGAGCGACTCTCAGTCACGAGATGGCCGCAAAGATGGTCCTGCTAGCTTGAGCTCACCTTCTCCATCTTTTTCTCCTCGTTTACTCAGATGTTTACATGTTATAACTTCACTGACCAGAGTCGGCCTGAGGTTAGCAGAAGGTTAGCAGAGTCAGCAGAAGACTGGCGAGTCAAGTTGATTTCCCCATCCTGATGAGTGACTCATAGCCACATGCCATCACCGTCCAACGTCAACCACATAGAGCACGACTAATAATTTTTGAAAATGTACAACTCAGCATAAAGTTTTGCGGAGCTGACAAGAGAGGTCGGCTGGAGATTTTGTGCCTCACATGGAACAATAACCAGGATCTAGCCTCAGAATCAACATGTTTTGGGGTTTTCTTTCGGTGTCAAAGTAATCCAGAGATAACTGTACATGGATATGTTGCATATAGGGACAAAAAAATCAAGTTGTACCTCACAGTGTGACACGAATGACAGGAGATGTTAGGGGGGGGGGGGTCTCAGTTGTCTCAATTTTGTCTGGGGAGGGCCCAATGTCAGACTTTGAAAACCCTGCCCTGATGCAACAAATAGTTAAACGCTCCCTGTCTGGTATATGTCCCGCCTTTCAAACTGCACACTTCCAGGTTCCAACCCCAAGCCGACATGTCATCATGGTTATTTGGAAAGAATCTCAGACTTGACACAGCTTCTCCAGAGCCGCAGAATAACTGTAATAAAACTGGTTTGACCGGCTTAGTTATCCCCATGATGAATGAAGTTACCTTTAGTGTGAAATCTGTTGAATGCCTCTTTTATATATCATAGCACAGATTATGCTTTTTTTCTGCTGTTTCTTTACATAAAGGGTAAGCTGACCAACAGACCAATGTATAAAACATCTGTCTTACTTTGTCTTTTTAATAAAACTGCCTCACTTTCAAAGTCCAGTGTTTGCCCCTGGCTCAATAACTTTAAGATTTCACCCACACTAAGATCAAATATTTAGCAGAAAGTCACATTTGAAGTGTTGATTTTAGTTTTTTTTTTGATGATCCTGTACGACAGGCGCGTTACTTGTGCATATTAGCGTAGTCAAGACTAAGCCGAAAGTGTCCTAATTGAAACGGTGAATCTAGTTTTAAAGTCAAAGCTCCAGGATGAAGTTTCCTTCGAGTTCCGAGAAGACACGATCGATCTCCTCCAAATTCAGCCTCATCTTGGGCGATGGTATCACTACAAGCACAACAGCTGAGACACCACACAGAGTACCGAACAACAACAACAACGGTCATTTGAAATACACTTACGCAGATCTAAAATGTCAGCTGTAAAACGGTCTCTGACAATTCAGTTTTTGGCAACGTGCGGTGACCAAACTTGTACTCCTACGGTCAGTTGACATCAGTCAATGTGTTTGTCTGATGTTAGCTATTGTAGAGCCACAGGTAGCGAGGCCTGCTCCCACTTTTATCAGTGCAAAAGAGGAGTGGCCGCCCCTTTCGATGTGCCAGTCAAATCAGATATCGCCCATGAAAATAGAATCCAGTAAAGTGGAGTGGCCTTGGCTTTGAAATCTGCGGCTTGGAATTTGAAGTCATGTTTGGGTGGCATGATGCGAGCGGGACATCAAAATACTGTAGCTAAGCCTCAACTTACAAACGCCCCTGAATATCTCCTCTTAGCTAATGATCTGACCTTCCTAAAGGGATGTATTGTATCAGTGTGTAATGCAGTACACCTTTAAACATGTGGCAGGCGTGTCACCACTATCAAATGACTGATTGTGTACTTGAGCGCCAAGGCCTCGCATGTGTACATATGACTGTGTGAGTGCAACTTGTTGTATGGGTGAATGTGTGGTTCCCATTGATAGTGAAGTCTTTGTGGTAGCTTCAGGCCATGCGTGCATGCATGGATTGTTAATGACTGTTGGAAGTGCTGGAATGTGAACAAAAATCTGATACAGTGAGTCCATGGAGTTTCCTAAAAAATAAATTATAAAAAAAAAAAAAAAAAGGCACTTGGACATCCGGCAAGTGAAGCAGAAACAGTGCCCTAGCTCAAAATGCTAATTACTTGGTCAGAGGTCCCTTAGCACCCCCCCCCCCCCTGCCTCAACCCTCTCCTCCCTGTCTCCCCTCTTTATTCTGCTCAGAGTATAGAGGCTGCGTGAAATCCATCCTGGGAGGGGCTATTGTACTCCGGGAAGCAACCGTCGAACTGGAATGGTTAAGGCCTGGCCCGGGCTCTTTTTATAGCCTGAGGCTGTGAGAAAACAGACAGCCAGAGGTGTGGGATCTGGGACGAGCCGCCAATCTCTCGCTCGACCTTCCTGGTGTCTGTCTCAGGAACTGCTGCTATCACAACAAGGCCCCGCCGGCTCTCTGAGGCAGGCTATGGTTTAATCGTCCATGGTGGTGTGTGTGTACTCTGCCAAAAGGGCCACACGGGTATCTGCCGTTCCCATCCTCTCCTCCTCCACGTTCCCCTTGCCCTCTCAGCTGCTCCTGTGTGGCTGTTGGGACTGAGACAGAGAAGCACAAACCAGCACACCCACCCACCCACCCACCCCCCCATCTCCACTCCATCAATAGCCCCCTTTTGGACAAAGCTGGCTGCCTTTGCAACATGCTAGCCATGCTGAGAGTGAGGAGGGAGAAAGAGGAGAGACAGAACGGAAGGAAGGAAGAAAGGAAAGAGGGAAAGTGTTTAATATATACGCCTCTCACCTCCTTGTCTTCAGTAGTATGTCCTCCAAGAAGCTCCAGGCGCACCCTGGTGACACTTTAATCCTGGTAGCCTCCCATAAACTCTCAGTTGTTACCACGCTGCCGGGTCCAGCACAGGCATCTCTGTGGTCCCCTGCGAGGGCTGCAAGTGGCTGAAAAACAGATTTGAATTCTCCTGTTCTGTTTACTTTCCCACAACTTCTCCCCTGCACGTTTGCACTAGCAGCTCTAGATGAGCTAACCCTCTTTGCTCCCTCCCCTCTCTCTCTCTCTCTCTCTCTCTCTCTCTTTCTCTCTCTCTACCTCTCTCTCGCCTCTCTGGTTGTGTTCCTTCCTCTATCTCCACTCTCTGTCCCTCTCTTTTTTAGATGTGTCCTTTCTCCAGTCTCATTCTGTCCTTTCTTTGGTCTTCTCCCTCCTCCCACTCTCCAGACCCCTGCTGCTGCCCGACAGCAGCACAAAGCAGGGGGAGGGCTCTCAGACACAACCGACCAATGGCAGAGTGGCAATGTCAAGCATGCGGCCAATGAAAAGCCTAGGGGGCCGTATGTGTACCAATCAGGGGATTTCTACAGAAGAAGTGGGTTGGACAAACGGAATTAGCGGCAGTTCTGTATGAAAAACACTTCCGTGTGGGACTGAAGTTCATACTGTACCGGAGTCAGCTGAATGAATTTCTCTTTAATGGCTGAGATTTAGGAAGAAAAGGTGGTAACTGATGTCTGGTAATCAACACAAAGGAGATTTGAAGGGAGCAGCCAAAGGAAAAAAAAAGGAATTGGAGCAATACATCTGACACATTTGATAAGAATTTAAAAAATGATACTTTGTTACAAAATAATATTTTTTGTATCAAAAATATAAGCACTGACTGTTGTAAGAAGCTTTAATGAAAATGTTTGATGCAAGCATATGAAAAAGCATCAGAAGCATTATTTTTTTAATGAACACATTGCACAATATGATATGACAAAGGACGCATAAAAGAAAAGAGTACCGTGTTCATTCAACACATACATTAAGCTAGATACATTATTATATATCTTATAATGTAATGTATTGCATTCAGGAAATAATTCATGAGAATATTGAGAACTCTTAGAACATGAAGTAAAGGTCTGAGTATAATGAATGAAACCTAAGAATATAGAATGAATATGCTGCACAAACTTCATGCCGTCGTCATTTTGCTGATTATGTTAACTGTGTGTGTTTATGAGTGTCTGAAAATGAGCTGATACCGTTGTACTAAAAAACATTAAATAAGCACCCTGCCCAGAATTTTTGGTTCCCAGAACGTTCTGGGAACGTTCGTTTTTGGTTGCGCGAACGTTCCCTGAAGGTTAGGTTTGGTTGTGTTTTGGTTGTGTTTTGGTTATTATGGAAAGTTGGTTGAACGTTCTGGGAACGTTCGTTTTTGGTTACAACCTTCAGGGAACGTTCCCCTAACGTTCTTTTTTACATTCCCCTAACCTTTAACAATCATACTAATTGTATTATTACTTTAAACCGTCTGCATGAGCAGGAATGAATTATTATATATTAGCAGGAAGGAATGAACAGGCAAACTTGATGGGATTTAAAACTTTAATTTACAAAGAAGAATAAACAAAATACAAAATAGATAAGGATGTAGAGTGCAAAGTAATAGTGCAAATGTATTGTGCAAGATGCATATTGGAATGATAAAGTATGTAATGTGTAGATGAACGTTTCATTTGGTTGGTTCCCCTAAGGTTTAGGGAACGTTATAACCCTGAGGGAACGTTCCCTAAACTTTAGTTTTTGGTTTGGTTCGAACTAACCTTTAGAGAACCAAAAACTAACGTTCCCCAACGTTCCCTAAACGTTCTTTGTTAGTGGGGTGGTATCCAACTTGAAAAGAAATATAATGATAGGATTGCATTATCTTAAATTGCTAGTTTTACTGATGCAAAAATAGCAATTAAAGCACTCTCTAAAAGATGCTGCAGTTGAAAAAAAAAAGTCTATTTACCATCCCTTTTAGTTTATTTCTGTGGGCCATACATTGGCCAAAGTAGTGATTTCATAATGCAATAGTTTCTGATCGGATCACTTATTAAGTTACACAGCAGCTACCATGCAACTTTAACTTTATTGTGCCCAAGGGGAAATTTGTCTCACGGCCAGGTGAAAAACAAAACAAAAACTTAACATACCAAACTAATGAAATATAGTAGAAAATATGTAAAGACATACGCTAAAAAACACTGAAGTTTGCATAAAACAATGTACATCAGGGACAGCAGAACATAAAACCTGGAGTACAGGCTGTGGTCGGCTAAAGTTACTTTATCTGAAACAAATGAAGCATCGTCTGGTTTCAGTTTGAGAGTTTCTCAAGCTTTTGTTCAGGATCTAAGTATTTCTTTATTCCTCTTTTGTCTTTTAAATCGTCTGCGACTACTCCGTGAATGGCTTCTGTCTGCTATTTTTGTCCCTCCCTAACCACACCAGTGCTTCCGTTACTGCCTCTCACATACAGTACAGGCCAAAAGTTTGGACACACCTTCTCATTCAATGTGTTTCTTTATTTTCATGACTATTTACATTGTAGATTCTCACTGAAGGCATCAAAACTATGAATGAACACATATGGAATTATGTACTTAACAAAAAAGTGTGAAATAACTGAAAACATGTCTTATATTTTAGATTCTTCAAAGTAGCCACCCTTTGCTTATTTTAATAACTCTGCAAACCCTTGGTGTTCTCTCAATGAGCTTCATGAGGTAGTCACCTGAAATAGTTTTCACTTCACAGGTGTGCCTTGTCAGGGTTAATTAGTGGAATTTTTTCCCTTATTAATAAAAAAGCAAAGGGTGGCTACTTTGAAGAATCTAAAATATAAGACATGTTTTCAGTTATTTCACACTTTTTTGTTAAGTACATCATTCATGTGTTCATTCATAGTTTTGATGCTTTCAGTGAGAATCTACAATGTAAATAGTCATGAAAATAAAAGGAAACGCATATGAAGGAGAAGGTGTGTCCAAACTTTTGGCCTGTACTGTATACAGCAGTGCAGATTGTGGCGCTGGAAGACGCTGCACAATGAACACAAGACTTATGTGTGAGGTCAAGTCAAGATGGTCAATTGCCTTTATTAAATCTGAAGCCCTCCTCAACTCAATGATTCATTCATTCGGCTGCAGGCTAAACTACAAGGGAACGATCACACAATGTCACTGTTGTCCAGAAGATTTATTAAAACACATTGAACAAATACACAGAAATTCACTTTTTTTTTTTTTTTCATTCAATTTGCTATACAGCACAAATATCAGAACCATTACACTGCTTGGAGCTCGTTGTCTCTAAATGCTAGATACACCGCCGCCTCCCCAAAGTGAACCGCCATGACGCTTCACATGCTGTGCATTCACTGCAACAAAGGTGCCTTTAATCAGGGTCTTTTGGTAGCTTTTGAAGCCATGTTAATAAGCATGTACATACATTGTTAACATATTTATAGTATTAGACTGAAGCCTTTTTTTTCTAACAGACATTACATTCATGACTGACTTCAGTTTGATTGCATTTCATTGGAGTATCGTGTTTTTGACGTTGTCTCGCCGTCATCACTCCAGAGGGGGCGGGGGGGAAGGGACATGGTTTTGATTAATGAGCGCATATGGCGCACTCTGCAGTTCTATGGCAACAGCATCCAGCAGACATTCATCTTTTATTTTCCAGTTTGATACGTAAATCTGTATGAGATGGACTTTTCTCTGAAAAATCTTTCAAGTATTTACATGTTTCTGAGGTTCTATCTGTCAAGCAACCGAATACATGTCATGGTCAAGTAATGGATGGCATGGACAGAAACACAATGAACAATAACAGCACTGATAAACACTAACAAAGAGTAGCGCAAACGCTGATATGATGCACTTCAATGTTCATTTCATGGTGCTTCGAAAATCCGTCCGATAAAGGGCTGAAACTGAATTTTAGTACTAAGTTAAAGTGTGTTGTGTGAAAAGGAGTCAGAAGAGAGCACCTCCGGACAACCATTTGAAGTTGCAAAAGGAGAGTAAGAAAATACACTCACCAACACTGTACAACACTGCCTCTTCTTCTTTTAGATTAGTCCAATCACAATCGGCATCCCAACAAAGTCAAATAAGTGCTGTCAATGGTGATAATAATACAAACAGGTAATGCCACTGGTCTTTGGAAAAAGAAAGGAAAAAGATAAATATGTCAACAACAATTTGCACTTTGAGTCCAAACATTCGAGCAAATGCCTTCATAGAAAAGGAATTACAGTAAGCTTGAATTTATAAAATATTGTTTGTCTTAGTGGACAGCCACTTTAGCACATAATAGTAGTAGATGGAATGGACAAGATATGTAGCTAGACCATGCTAATGTGTCTTCACACCAGGTAAAGCAATAGTAGCACTCTCAAAGGAGCCCAAAAAATAACCGCGGAGACTGGAAGTGAAGACTTTATCTAAAGAGTAATGCTGTGCAACATTGGTCCTTAGAAGCTGACGTACAGAGAATATTCCGGCAAATGTAGGTTTGGACTGTGACACAACCAATTACAGTCTTCACCTGTGTGGAGGAAATACACTGCATCATACTGCATCATCTTCTTTAATGGCATCTTATTTCACCTTAACATAAAGAGAAGCAAACAAAAGCTCATTTTGCGACAAATACTTAAAGTGACACTGCGCCATAAGCACATATGTTCTTATTCAGTTCTAACATTGAAAGGGAACTGGGCAAGTCCCTTGGATGTACGTAAGGGAGGTGGGGGAGGGGGGAGGGGGGGGGAAAGCCACTCTCCACTCAGGACTCTGTTCGCAGTTAGGCCTGAACATTAAAGCCCTGAATGTGGATGTAAACCAGATGAGTTCCTGTTTATAGTGCAGTCCCACTGGCCAAGGCCCCAGGGTTAAGCTCTACAGCCACTACTAACATTCAAATATAATAAGAATCACAAATATTGTACCATACACAGAAATACTTCTCTGAAATGCGTTAAAAAAATCATTTTTGCCACTCCTGCAGCTTTTTCTCCTCTGCTCGATCTTCATGTACAACGTCAAGCCAGGCTCCTGATTTCATCCGTGTATGTATACATATTCACTATGATTAGACGTATGTGAGGTAAAATAAACAGCAGTCTCTGAGTATATACAGTACAAGAAGCCAACCCTCACAGGTTACTGGTACTGCAGTCATGTGTATCTGCAGGTTTTGCGGAGATGACTTTCTCCAAATTACCAGTGGGTGGCAGTCTTTAGAGGATTCAGACAGACTGTGTCCAGCTACTGCATACATGATAATAGCTTTTTTGATGCTTTCAAATCAATACTTTATCCACTGGTTACTACATGAATGACAAAACACATATTCATTTGAAAGTAACAATAGTGGCCCCTCGGAAAAAAAAACTATCTCCTATCAAACTATGACTGAAGGCGTCTTTAACTCCTCTTCACAGGGAATACGTTCCAGTGGGGCACAGTCACAGTGTACAGAGTGAATAGGCAGATGGGTAAAATGCAGAAGTGGAGGCCGGCGCGAACAAAACACACATTCCATGATTAGAATGAGCCCCAATCAAGAGCATCGCAAACTCTGTCATGCCAACTTGCTTGAGTTTCGCCCTACAGTGCTGAAAATAAAACTCCTTTCAGAAAAGCTGCATCATTTTCCTCGGGCCCTCCCGCACAGGTTAGCAAAAGCAAACATCTACTGAAATACGTCTATAAGATCCTTGAAAGATGAAAGTGCAATTGTTAAGATAGATACATCTGCATTAATCAAAAAAAGTGAATCGCCTCAGAGAGCTTGACTTTGTAGATTTTTAAGTCAGGAAGGAGCAGGAGAAAGAGGAGGATGTGGCGGAAGAGATGGGCAGCTGTCATCCACACAGATTCCATCCCTGGGAGTTTCTGACCTCAGGTCAGTTTATTACAGAGCTGGCCTAGTCCTCAATACAGATGACATCACTAGGTTTGCCTGACTTGAGGTCAGGCGTAGCCACGTCTCTCAAGGAGTCAAGTGACTTCTTGTCCAGATGGCTTGTAGGGGGTGGAGGGCCATTCGAGGACACTAAAGAGGAAAGACACTTCATATTTTAGTGCTTCATTTTGACTAAATAAATATCTACTTTTTGTAGCATATTGTAGTGAGAATTATGACATTTAAAAAGCTTTTGATGCAGTGGTTTTTCAAACAGAACAAGCACAGTAACTTCAGAATCTTATTAAAAAACAAAAACTGAAAGTGAGCATACCCAAAATGACTGCAAACCCCCATTGTGTATGCAACTAAGGTAAGTAAGATAGGTCAAAGTTGAATAAGGACGTCGGTCTGTAAGCTGTGGTAGATGGGACAGTTTGGAAGAGAAAACAAAGGAATTGAAATTATTACTCAAATACGTTTAACTCACCCGGGGGTTCGTATAAAACATGCATGATCGTCTGAATGCATGTTTTTTTTTTTTATCTGACGTCTCTGTGGGTGTGATACTACAGATAATGTTTTAGATGGTGTCGCGTTCCAGATCGCAGCAATGAACTTGGTAAAGAAAATCTAATTATTAGAAAGATCAAAATAAGACCTAAGCTGTCATAAACCAGAATGATCCTTTAAATTCATTGCACCTCCAACACAGTCTCACTCCCAGCGCGTGGTGCGGTGCGTTAGTTACTGAAGCAAAAAGTCTCCTTCAGCATCTCAGTCAGACGCAGGGGGCTTTCAACTTATACCAATGTAATCCTATCTGCGGCGATATTTTACGCTCTGGGTACCCCTTTTGGCGCCATTTTTCAACGGGCATGGTCGGGACTCTTGGCGTCACTTTTTGACGCTCTGGATCGGGACTGATTTGGTTTCATATTTCAACGTGCAGGGCAAAACCACTTAGTTATTGTTAGGGTTGTCTCACATTGCCAGACCTTCCTCTACAGCGCTGCGGAGGAGGGTCTGGCTAGTCCACACAGCATTCCCGGGATGGGAGAAAAACCTGTTCTGGTTTATTGCCATTTCTTTAAACCAATCACAATCGTCACGTCCTGCACCAAGCGCCAGACGGAGCCACGGTGCCACGGCAAAATAGCCTCGGGAAGCAACTTGTTTTGGTGGAACGTGTGTACGTTCAAAAGTTGTTTTAGTCGTGCAACAGAAAACTCAGATTGGACAGATAGTCTAGCTAGCTGTCTGGATTTACCCTGCAGAGATCTGAGGAGCAGTTAAGTATAGTATAGTCCTCATTAATCTAACGTTTAAAATAAAAAATAAAATAAAAAAGGAAACAGACATCCAGCCCACGCCACTGGATCAATCCCGGGAGTGGAACGTCGTGGATATAGACTATGGTTAGGGAACGATTGTTGGTGGGGTCAAAACATGTAGGTGTAAGTGACACGTGGGACAACAACAGTACACAAACCTCAGCCTCCTGGGGGGAAGGCTGTGTTGTTTGACCCATCCACCACCCCAACCTGCCTCCTTATGCGGATTTTTCATACTTTCATACGAGTCTTTCATACTAATCGCTACTGTACATACAACATCATCTTACAGCGCTGCGGCTGAGCTGCTGCTCTGCCCGGTGCGTTCCATACAGACGCTAAAGGGTGATTTTTGGCGTCGGTATCTGACGCTGAGAGCCACTGACCAAGCGTCAGTACGTGACGAGGTGGGAGTGAGAACGGGTTGGCACCTCACATCAAATTCAATTTAGCAACCATCCAAAAAAGTTAGCGGAGTGGCCTCATCTATTACACAAATTGGCATGTGTTGTACACTGGAATACATGTCAAATTCTGATTTAGTAATCGTGTGCCATACGTGGAAATGTCTTCTTTGACAAAAACGATTGATTTATATCAGTTTATTGACAGCTTAATTTCAGTTAGCAAATAATGTAAGTTGCATGAACAATCTCCAGTCGCACCTGTTTTACCTATGCTACTGTACAACATCCTACTATAAATGTGGATCCATACCGCTGATGTAGGGTCCCAGAGGCATCTGACTGTAGTTGACCATGGGCTGTCCACCCGGTCCTCTGAATCCTCCACCAAAGCTGCTGCTGTACATCTGGGAGCAGCCAAACCCACCCTGGCTAAAAGGCTGAGAAACAAACTTTAGTTATCCTGCTGCATGTTACAACTTTACACGACTCCTATTTCGATGATAAAAAGAGAGGGGAAGCTGTCTATAGTTAAAGTGACACGGCACGTATTCATTCTTCCACGCAACTTTCAGCGGGTTTGAAAAGCTTTCTTCCTATTGTAGGAAAGCAAGCAAATAAAAATAACAAAAGGAGAGCAAGTTAGATTGCCAGCTGTTACCCTGGTTACGACAAGAGTTGGCATAGCAACCCAAAAAGCACAGTCAGAATGCATGACCAATCACGTTGCTTGGCTGAAATGATCTCTTGCACAACAGCGAATAACACACTCACACACACACACACACACACACACACACACACACTCAACTCTGGTGAACAGGTGTAGGAGAGATGAAAGCGAAGAGACAATACAGCCTTTGTTAAATCCTCTGGGAGTGAACCGTGGAGCTCAGTGATGAAAGTAAACAACTTAAGGGAGACTTTTTATTACACCTGGGGAAAGTCTTCCATGGGGGATAGATAGGGAGTTGGAGTCTCCACAGGTTTTTGGAGGAATAATGTGGTTGCTGAGTCGTGACTACAGAACACTTCAAAGTTTTTGGGCCATAGCCTTTTATTTCTAAAATGTACTCAGCCCTGCCGCACACTTTAGTGAGCCTTGTTTCCAGTGGTGGAATGTAGCTAAGTACATTTACTCAAGTACTGTACTTAAGTACACATTTGAGGTACTTGTGCTTTACTTGAGTCCTTTCTTTTCATTCTACATCTACTCTGCTACATTTCAGAGACAGCTTTAGTTACTAGTTACTTTACAAATTAAAATTTTTGCACACAAAACACATGTAGTTTATAAAATACGATGTTTTATTATAAACTGAACCACCCAACAATATACAGGTCTAGGCCTATGATTAGCTGACACTTAGTTGACTGACAGAACTGTTTGGATTGTTTCCAGTTTCTAAAATGTGAGTACCGATTTTCCTGATGATGCATACATACTTTTACTTAAGTAACATTTTCAATGCGGGACTTTTACTTGTAACAGAATATTTTTACAGTGTGGTATTAGAACTTTTATTTAAGTAAAGGATCTGAATACTTCCTCCACCACTGCTTGTTTCCACAGCAGTCTCCACTGCATAGTAACACGACTTGTCCTAAGCATTAATGCCTCATTTCCACTGCATTGTTTGGTTCCTTTTGACTCACGTTTGGTACCATGTGCTTTTCTCTATTTTGTTTTCTACTGCAGATAGTACCCCCTCAGTATAGTCGGGATTCCTAACTGACCTCCATAGCGACGCTGTGTAAAACTGCTGTGACATCATCTTCAACGTGACACTCGCTGGATCCTTTCAATTGTACGGCGTAGTGTGCGGCGTAGTGTGCGGCGTAGTGTGCGGCGTAGTGTGCGGCGTAGTGTTTGGCGTAGTGTGCGGCGTAGTGTGCGGCGTAGTGTTTGGCGTAGTGTGCGGCGTAGTGTGCGGCGTAGTGTGTGGCGTAGTGTGTGACGTAGTGTGCGGCGTAGTGTTTGGCGTAGTGTGCAGCGTAGTGTTTGGCGTAGTGTGCGCCGTAGTGTACACGTAGTGTGCGCCGTAGTGTGGGCCGTAGTTTTGTGGTCTGACATTTTTTTTAAATCTGGGTCAAGTGAATAAAACAATTGCGGTCGCTATGGTAGCTTGGCTGTTTTAAAATGGCGGGTTTGTACAGGATGTCCCGTGTCGCGCTAGTGACGGTTCTCTCTGACCAATCAGTAGTCTGCAGTGTTTTGACTCCACCTTCTAGTATCGGCTCAACTCGGTTGGAACCTCGACCGAGTTGGTACCAAAAAAAGTACCAGGTATCAGGTACTATCCACAACTTTCGCCTATGGAAAAAACAAAAAAAGAGCAAGTCGAGTTGAGTTGAGTAGAGCCGTGCCGTACCACGCAGTGGAAATGTGGCATTAGGAAAGAGACTAGTCATTCTTATCAAGACAACAGTGAAAAGACTTCTCCATCTTCTAGTGCTAAAAATCTTTAAACAAATGGGTTCAGATAGCCTACTCTTTTTATTAAGGAAATCAATCAGACAAGACCCGCTTGTATTGGCTTGTTTTTGCTACCGAAGAATGGCTTGCTTGTCAGGAGAGTTTTCTGAAGCCACCCTGACCTTCTTGCCCGCTGTGTCTCGTCTCACCTGCTGTGGTGGAGGCTCGCTCCCTCGGCTGGTGAGGCGGCTCAGGATGCTCCTCTCAGACATCTGCAGACGGGCCGACACCGGCGGTATCCTGGACAGCATGTTGGGCAGCCGCGTCACATCAGCTTTCATGTCACTCAGAAGTTCCTCCAGCTGGTTCAGCACTGTAAGAAATCACACACACACACACACACACACACACACACACACACACACACACACACACACACACACACACACACACACACACACACACACACACACACACACACACACACACACAGTGGTCTTACTTATGTTAACGCTAATTTTATCTCACATGTAGTATCACTTAGTGAGGAAACGAGAAACCGTATGAAAATGTTTATTTAAATCCTATGTAAAAAAAATAAATAAAAAGAGTGTAAATAACTACAAATCATTCAATCATCAAAATGAATTGTGTGAGCCAGAGCCTGAAATTACTGTAACAACTTCCAAGAACTAAAGGCCATAATTGTTTTTCACTGACAGATAAATCAATAAGGGTCGCAGACAACAACATTTTCAAAAGATAACATTTCAACCCTTTTGTACAGTCGTTGGTCTTGGCCTATTCTCAAATGTTCCTCCTGCTAATCGCTGTAAGCAGGTTTTTGACAGTGAATCAAATTAAAAGAAAAAAAAAGCCACTGTGTCAAACAGGATCTTTACTGGCTGCCTGTTAGATGCTCTACACATATCAGTGGTGTGGAAACATCTTAATGCACTTCCATTTACTGTCTTGATAGATGGATACAACTGCAAATGAAATCATGTTGTTTTAAGACAGTTCTACATCATTTGTACAATTGTCTGTATCTTGAAACAAGAAACAGTGAGGCAGGTTAACTGCCTTAGGATACAAAAAAAAAATGAAACATGATTAATCAAGACCATTTGCATTAGAAAGGGGTTGAAATAGTCTTAGCGCACAAACACAAAATCTTATTCTAATTGAGCAGCATATGAAAAGACACCAAAAGAAAGAATATTTAGTACTTGATGAAATGTGTTTTTTGAATACATTCATTTTGAAATTATGATAATTATAGGGGGATTTTAAGAGATTAAAAAAGTGCCCTTGCGTCTTGAATGAATGTTCCATGCACAACCTGATTTTATTCATAGCACTGCACAGATAACCGGTGGGCTAACTTTGCCCTGTAAATGTCATTTGTGCAGGATTTTTTTGTTTGTTCCCAGTTTACCAGCCTTTGGCAGGTGAGGCAGGAATTCTGACAATTACGACTGTTGCTATTTTCGAAACAGGCCCGCAGACCTTTGTGCAGCACGGCATTGGCAGGCTTGTTCCCGGCCAGGGACTCTTTGGACAGGTGCTGGTGGGACTCTGCCAGACATTCCACCTCAGTGAAGCGAGTGTTGAGAGCCATGGCTGGGTGACTGGGGTCCTGGGTCATATTCAGGTAGGCTGCCCGCCTCAACTGCTCCTCAATCACCAGAGCCTGCTCCAACAACTACAGAGAGAAAGAGAGAGAGAGAGAGAGTGTGTGTGTATGAAGCACAGAAGTGACAGGCAGAGGGAGATACAATTTGCCAGACCGCATGTTTCAATTTGCATTCAGATATAACAAATCCTTTAATCCTTGAATTATTTCAGCCTTCAGTGGTTATTTTTAATTATAAAGACTCTTGATTGCCTTAAAGCGGCGAGCCAGGAACTTGTTCTTCATCTCTAGGTAGTTGCCCTTATGCATCTCAGTCTTGAAGGGCTCGTTCAGAATAGCGTAACGTGGGTCATTCTGAATGTCCTGCCAGCGAGCATAGCCGTGACTGAGATAGATTCCCGGTCAAGGAAAACAAATGCAGCACAGGAGCCTCATAAACTTCTTCAAATAACAAAGCAAGATAGGTTTGTGGAAAACGTAGTTTTATATCGCTCCTCACAGTTTGTACATATCAGCCTCCCCCCGCCAGGTCATAAGTAATTACATTACTTTGCCAGATGCTGAGCTTCTCGCTCCTACATCTGGGAAAGGATACGTAACGATGCCAGCTAGAAGCCAGTAGTCATGGCGACGGTGCCAGATGTCATGCATCTTTCCAGAAGACAGCGCCGCCCGCTCCTCGGTTTGCCAAAGGGTGTGCAACTCTGACGGCGAAAGTATAAAGACAAACAGTTTTCGCAAGAATAAAAAGTAACATTCAAGATGCTGCCGGCACATAACCTGGAGTACGAGCAGAATTAACAACACAAACAAGATTCATGAGCAAACAAAGCTGTTTCATTGTGGCACCTGAAATACACAACCTGTAGTGAGTCACACAACAGAGAGAGGAGGTAAATACCCAAACACAACATGCAGATGTGAGTAAGTTCCTCCATATATTTAAAAAAAAAGAATTGGACAAAAAATTGGAGCAAAAAACAACTAGCTGGTAATGAGAGAGTTCAAAAAGAAATCGCTTGACAGTGCAAAAAGTGCCCACAATGCTAAATTGATTGTCATAAATGTAAAGTATGTAATATTCATTATGTTAATAGTACGTATGTTTGTAATTAAAGCTGTAAAGGTACGGACATTTCAAAAAGGGTAAGACCCGAAAAGCATTTAGCTTCATCCTACTCCCTTTTGGACAAGAGTATTTATTTATTTATTTGCTTATTCTCGCTTTTCTTTTTTCATATTAAAATACTTCTGTGTCTTGTATTTTAGGTTTTTTGTTTATTCTTTTGTACGTTGAACTATTCGTGTATAACTTCATATATATTAAGTGGTCTTCTTTGGTCAATGCCCGGTTCATTTAGGATCAAAACACGAGTCCGACTTGCTCTTACCTGTGAAACCTCCGTCAGCGATATTAAACATGAACTTGACTTTGTATCCGTTTTTGTCCTCTTTCCTGCTCTCATCCATGTCATCCAAAGTGTCTTTGTCTCCATTCAATCGACCCTCCGATGCATCCTCACTCTTCATATCATCTGCAACGGCTACATAAATGACAGAACCATCTCTTAAAAGAAATGTCTTAATAAAAGGACTGCCACTGAAGATTCCTTTTCGTTTCAATAAGCACAGCTATTGTACTGGTGTGAGTCAAAGATTCACAAGCATGTATACCTGGCTTATTTTCCTTGTCTTCAGTTTTTGCCAGAGGAGAATCCGTATCTCCTTTTTCTGAGGACTTCTCTGTATCTTTGCAGGGCTCCACTGTGGATAACAACAACAACAACAAAGACCCAATTAAACAAAGTACAACCTTGCAGGAAAAAGAAGAAGAATTGCAGCACATCATCATGCACCGCTCACTGTTAGGTGAGGTTTGAGTGGATGATAGCTCTGACAGCTTCAAAGCGGACTCTTTTGGGTTGGCAGATGGCTCTGTTTTTGCAGAGGGCGACTCGGTTCTGTCCCTCTCATCTCCTGTTTTCTCCTCTGAGCTGGCCTTGCTCTCCTCGCTGTCAGCTGCCTTCTCAGGTACAGATGCTGGCTCTGCACTGGAAGACTGCCGAGGGAAAATAACACACAGGGCAACAGGAGGAGGAGGAGGAGGGAGAAAGTTGGTAGAGGGCAGAGAGAGACAAGTTAAAAGGTGTCTAAGTTTGACAGACGCGTCTTCTGAAGATGATAAGACGAGTGTAGTTAAAGTGCGATGAACCATGAGAAGATGGACAAGACAATAAAGGGGGAACAGAATGACAGTGATGGATAGTGGAAGGGAAAAAAGGACTCACTTCCTGCTCTGACAGTTTCTTGCTATCTTGCTCTGCGGTCTCCTTGTCTTCAGCGGTACCCGAGAGAGACTCATTTTTCTCTACAGTCCAGAAAACAACAACAACTCAAACTCTTTTCTTTTTTTTTTTTTAGGAAAAAACTTGTTCTGAGCATTCATTTTACATGACAGATAAAAAATAAATCATGACAGCACTCTTTGTTCTAGAGCTACGATCGGGCCCAAAAACAAAATCAGGCCCGACCCTACATGAACCTGCACGGTTTCTGTCCAAGATATCCAGAAGATGGCAGTCACACACAGCAGGACACAGCCCTTACATTTTTCATGACATAACTGATATTAAAAAAATAAGGAGAATTCGCGTGAACCCGACCCATTTTAAGCCGGGGGAGATTTTGAGAAATTACAGCCCAGCCCGAACACGGAAGGTCGGATCGAGCCCAATCTGGTTCGGCCAGAGAATCAAAGCTCTACTTTGTTCTGACCTGAGGGGACGGGAGTGCCAGGCTGTGTAGCAACAGGGCTGGCTGGCACAGGGGTGTTGGGATCAGAAGATAAACTCTCCGTCAGCTTCTTCAGCTCCATGCCGATGGGAATCAGATCCGGAGAACTCAGCTTTCCATTTACATGCTCAAACTCTTGCACCTACAAAAAAAAAAAGACATTGGCTCAACTGTAATAAAGGAAAATCCTACTCTTACATGGGACAGCTTCTTTCCTCAAATATGTGGCATACTGAACCAGTAGTTTTATTTTAATTTGTCCGTATAATTGTAACAAATGTATTTGTCGGGGTACGTGTGAAAAAAA
This sequence comes from Perca fluviatilis, assembly GCF_010015445.1. Taxonomy (NCBI): domain Eukaryota; kingdom Metazoa; phylum Chordata; class Actinopteri; order Perciformes; family Percidae; genus Perca; species Perca fluviatilis. The sequence goes on from NC_053115.1 coordinate 28,562,439, forward strand.
CCATGAATTAAACACATTAATCTCACACTTATAGGGAGAAATTGTACCAGATTTAGCTAACTACTAATGCATTTCCATCTGCTGTCCCTGAGCAGGTAGAAACAAACACTAATAGTAATACCATAATGCAATCAATACAAATGCAAGTTCAAAATATGATACATACTTTGTGTTTACTTTGTAGAGATGAACATCACTAAATCAAAACGTATTGCACTAAGTGATACCTACATTTACAAAGGATTGGCAGGTAGGTTTAATATATCGTTTAGCCCCCTAAAACTGCAGCCACCTTTTTGGAACTGTACAGCTTACTTCCTGTTTACATAGTTAACTGCTTTTGATTGGCCAGTGCTACAAATGTTTCAGAGCAACCAATTTACACATTACTAAAGTCTTTACTAGGTAAGATATTTCTGAAGTTTTAACGGTGCAACCAGATTAGGTAAATCCCCAGTTTGAAACAAGCTAGAAGTTACTAAAAAACTAAACATAAAGCTGAGGAGCTCAAACTCCAGAAAACATTTGTTAGTCTATGCCCTTACCCCGGTGTAGACATGGCAAACAAAACCAACAAAACATCCAAATTTGTGGTTTGTAACGTTATGTTGGTAAAAAAAAAAAGTTTGTTTTCCTCTTGCCTGCATTCGCCTCTGCCTGAAGACTTTGACCTACTTTCTCTAATCCCACAGTGCCCCAGCAGAACTTGTTATTCTGTGTTAAAGACGTCTTTGGTTGAATAACCAGTACCTTTTTCCTGACAAGGGACATGACTCCGATCCTGGTGAGAACATGCTGACGAGACAGTCCCTCACGTGGGACGCCATCAGCAAAGGTCTCTGCTCCGTCGGCCCCTGGCTCACATAGATGTCTCATGAACAGAGACACATAGGCCCTGGTGGAGAGAAAAAAAACACTTCACACTACACGTGACAAGAGGGATTCCTCTGTGGTTACCAGCACTAACACCATGTTCTAAACAGCACTACTAGGAGAAGCCCTTGTACTATCAGTAGCAGAGGTTTAAAGTATAAGAAGGACGTATAAATGATTGGTGTTTTCATTTTGGTTCTTTTTGGTTTTGTATGTGTTAAGGCTCTGACACACCAACCCGATGGCCGACCGTCGGCAGAACTGCCTCCCCGAGTTCGTCAAAAAAAGTGCCTCGGAACACAGTGAAGCGACGCCGACTTGAGCTCTACGTTCTGCGCGTGCGTGAGACGTAATACGTCTCCGTTAGGGGTGGGGGAAAAAATCGATACAGCATAGTATCGCGATATTTTTCGTGGCAATACTGTATCGATACACAGATGCCAAGTATCGATCTTTAATAACATATGTGTTGGTCAGTTTGTCTGCTTGACAATCCCATTTTGTAGCAATATAATTGAAGTGAGATGAACAAACAGAGAAATATATCTTTTTAGATAAGATGTTGACAAAATTGTCCTTTTGGGGACATCATTTGAAATTGGAAAAAGTTGGAAAAAATGTAATACCTTGCAATATATCGCAGAATATTGCAATATGTTTAAAATCGCAATAATATCGTATCGTGACCTAAGTATCGGGATGATATCGTATCGTGAGGTCTCTGGTGATTCCCACCCCTAGTCTCCATAACAGCAGGCGGCGCTAATCTGTATTGTCGCCCAAAAAATGAAAACCGGCAGCTGATTGGACGAACGCGTCACGTGGGTCTGGCTTCTCCCAGAATACGATCTCGTTTTTTAAGGAAATAGTTCACCGAAAACGCATTTGTGAAAACATTTTTAGCGATAAATAGGCCACGCAGTTGCTGAATCTGTCTTCATTTCAGACAAAGGTCAGTTTAAAAGATTTTCGTCAGATTTTGAGAGGCGTTCGTCACGCTCATCCCGCTCGTTATTTCCGGGTTAGCACTCCACCAATCAGATTGGTCATTGAGTCCGACTGCCCGCTGGCTGATTCAACATGTCAAATCGTCCCAAATGAACGCCGACAGCTCCTCCGACTGACGACGGCATGGAACACACCGAACAGACTCGAGTCACTGATCTCGCCAGACTGTCCGACGGCCGATGATCGGGTTGGTGTGTCAGCGCCTTTACAGTGTATTTTTGATGGTTTATACATAATGGTGTCACACTAACACACTAGTAGCAGTAGTAGTTTTACAATGAGGACTAAGGGCGTTTTCACACCTATAGTTTAAAATCCAAGCGGACCAAAATGCATCACTACAAACACACGCAAGAACGTTCCCTCCTCTTATTAGTCGGATGTGTCTAGGGCGAGAGCAGGAGAGTAAATATAAGTAGTTTTTGCGCTATAGCATTAGTAGCTTTAGTAGTAGCAGAAGTAATTGGTGACGTGAGAAATAAGTAATATGGAAAAATAACAGTAGTAGTCGTAGTGGTCGTGGTCATAATAATAGCAAGATAATAGCGGGAACACAGAAAATGGCTATAATCAGTGTTGCGTGGCTGTGTCTTGTTGCTTGGTAATGCTTGCTTCCATGGCTACATGCAAGTGTGGATACTGTTGATGAATGTGGATACTGTTGATATATTACAGTACTACTGTCTTGCTGTTTCCTGTTGCTCTGCATGGCTTCTTGAGAATGCTTATTTTGTTGCTGTCGTTATGGCGTCTTGTTGTCTTCTGTCAGTACATTTTATCCGTCTTGCTGTTTCCTGTTGCTCTGGTCTCAAAACATCTCACCAAAGTACTTCAGTTGGCTCTGGCACATTTACGGTACTGTTGACTAATGAGCATTGTCCTTATGAATAAATAAATTAAATTAAATTAAATTAAATTAAATTAAACACAGTGTTAAAGCTTTAGAGCGTAACTTTTTGATAATAATGAATGTCCGTTACATTCAAGCCATTGCCAAATGAGTTGACACAAAGCTAATTAAGACTATCAGCTCCACACAACTCTCTCTGTATTTCTCAGAATGGCTACGTTCAGAAGATTGTGGCGTCCGGCAACTTTCGCACGCAGATACTTGAGTGAAGATAATTAACTCTTCTGAAGAGTCCATCATGTTTTTTTTTTTATCCTCCGTGTCCTCCCTGGCTGATAGCAACTGCATAAAGGAGGGGGGGTTGGCATGATCACGGAAGGCTTGTATCATGTGGACGCGCCGACAGTGTTGTTGTCATTACTTAGAATTCCTCATGGGGGCGGCAGAAACTACGCACTGTAGCATTAAGAGTCATGGTATTAATAATAGTAAGTATCGGAGATAGTAGTCGTAGAAGAACAAGAAGTACAATAATAGTAATTATATAACATTAACAGCTGTAGTATTAGTAACTAGTGATGGCTTAATGAAGCCTCATGAAGCTTTGTGAACCATTTTCTTTATTTTCTCAGGCCACTAGACGGAACTGTCTGTTCAACGGGGTTGAAAACACACTGAATTGCCATTCCTTGAGCCGTTTTCTTTAAACAAAGAGCAAAAAAACAAAAATAATAAACAAAAAATACATAAAATGGTTCATGAGTCTTTAATTTGGCCATCACTACTAGTATCCCCTTAACACAGATGATAAGAAGTATAAATCCAGCTTCAGTATTAATGGCAGCAGCACCAGTACTTAGTACTAGTACTTGTATTGCATGATGGTAATGTTAGGAGCAATAGAAATACTGATGGTAGTCTTTGAGTGGGGATGATTTACTTTAAAAATAACAAACACAACTCAGGGCTACCAGCTTTTTGAATATCTATTAATGTAATATTTGGCTCTGCTGCTTTGTAAAGTGAAGTAACCCTGAAATTGGAAAGAGCAACCTTTGCAACTTGATATGAGCGTTCTGGAGCTTTGCCCTGGGCTAACCAATTAAATGTGAGGAGTGAATTAAATAGCCCAGAGCTACCTCCTAACTTGATGGCATGCAGGCCTTGGACTAAAAAGTGCACAGTGTGACAAGAGAATTTTGGTTTAAACAAATAACAGTGCTTAGTCACTTAGCATCACAGTTTACGTATATTAGGTCCTTACCTGAACTCACGCTCACTCTTCCCTCTCAGGTCTCGAACCAGCCAATGGGAGTTGAAAGCATCCTGAGGAGGCATGCCCCAGCGCATGATGGCATTGAGGAAGGCTTTCCTCTGGCGAGCGTTGAACCCCAGAACCTTGTAATAAAAAAAAGACAGAAAATGGTGTCAATGTATCTGACAGAGGAAAATGTGAGATTCATGAAAAACAGGATGTATTTAAATGCAGTACAGTACGGTAACTTATGCTGCTTGCTGTCAGTTTTATATTGTAATTGTGATAATGTATTGATCCTAATTCTGTCCTTGCCCCGTTCCACAGAGTGTTGGGCAAGGCCACAAGATCGACTGCAGGGCAGTGATGCCTGCTGACGTGTTGGGCTAACATTTGTTACAGAGCCAAATGGTGACCACGTACCCCCAAAATGTCCACTATTAAGCACAATTTACAGCATGAAGAATTATCCCCTTGCCTACTATGTCAATCTTCCAAAAATATTACTGCAAACCAGGTATATACCTCCACTTCTGTGAATAAACCTACACACCCTGTAATTCATACCTCAATACTGCCCCCAACTCGTGCCAGTAAGGGTGGCAGAGGTTTGTCTTTCTCATTCTTCATCTGCCGACGAGACTGTCTGCGTCCACCTGCAACAAAATACAACCAAATGTTATAACAACCTATGTCCAGTGTCTTACCATGGGCACAGTTTGTGTGAAGAAGTATCTCAACTGAGTGTGTTGTACTGTAGTGTCACATCTAAAGTAATAGTTGTATCAGGGTTAATGATGATTTATTTATTTATTTATTTATTTTTTTACTGCCTACCTTCAGGCCTCTCCTCGAAATCTTCGTCCTCATCCTCGGACCCCACAGAGTACTCCGACTGATTGTCTGAAAGATCATCCTGCCACTCTGAGCCACACATCAAAGAGAAACAGTACATTGCATTCGCTTCTGTTGGTGGCCACCTGGGGGCGCCATGGCACTGCAGATTACTACAGACCACTACAGCTTGGCATGCACGTATTGTACCACTTCTGTCCTCTGGGAGTGAGGTGAGAGTTGACTACTCTGCCAGACAATCACTTTAAACGTAGAGTGTACTCGGAGCTGTGATGGGCTTTGAAATCTTTACACTCTCTCAGGCAACTCTCTGTTGAACTGCGGCAATCAGGACCTTGATGCCACTCTTAATAGTACAACTACAGGATACGTGTCGCTGCAATGGCCTAGAATCGGTTGAACTATGAAACAGAAGTGCTTCAAAACCCACTGAGAAGACTGTATACATGCATGGGATACGAGAGAGCTTTAGGCCAGTATAACACACTCTGTGGCAGATTTTAATGCAGGTCAACAGCTCTTGTCGAGACTTTCAACCTAAGAGGATTTAATAAACATGAAGATTAATTTCTGTGCTGCCTGAACTGATACTCCAAATTATTCCGTGTTAAGATAATGCCACCTTGTTAACTCACTAATGATGGCGAGCATGTGAAGCTAGCTCAGGCAGCAGCTTTGTTATTGAATTAGATGATCGGGTTGTTAGCTAGACATCAGAGTCGATCATATGTTACAACAAGAGCTATTGACCTGCACTGAAGCCAGCAGAGAGGGTTTTACGCTGGTCTGCACTGTATTTGGTTTATTATCATAAACCAAATACAGAAACATATCTAGTATAAACAGGGCTGTCTGACGGCAAGGTCTAAATATTCTAAATATAATTTTTTCATGTGGCAAAAATGCTGCCCCCGTCCACAGCAGTACATAGCTTAGCTTAGACTCCTGCCTGCTTCTCCAAACCGGGGGCGTGCCGACCACCATCTACTGTAGGTAATACACTAATTATGGAGAAGTACCTCATACAACCCATCAAAATATCTGAACTATCCCTTTAATCTTTAGGATGATCTGTTTAGCGGTGATTGATTAGAGGATGTGTTTTCATAATGGGCAACAGCTCTCAGAATGCCATTCAAAACACAACACTTAGTATTGACTGATGGAGGCGGTAATACACCTTGCAGCAGCTAAACTGCTGGAATATACTGGAAAATCTTTTGAAGCAGAGTAGAAACAGATCCATACAAAAAAAGCCTGAATTGGACCTAATTAAGTGGTTTGTTTAGATGCTAATGGCTCTTCTTTCTTAGAGATATGCTTCTGGCTCGCCTGCCACCTGTCCACAAGCCAGCTGATAAAATAATGGCTAACAAGGCAAAAAGCGTTTCTCTCTCATGTCCCATGTGCTCTTGTGTAATTCTGCTTATATTTCAATATGGGCAGGAATGCCAAATCCTGGCACCAACATATAAAAGGTACAACAACAGAACATGGCTTTTGCTTCCAAAACGCAGCTAAGTAATAGTTTGGCTATGATAATATTAAAGGATAACACTTAAGAAATTAGTCTTGCTAAAGGCGTAATGCAAATCAACAAGCCCAGGCATGATGAGTCCTGATAGCCAAGCCCCACGTGTCTGTTGACAGAGCCTACCTTGGTCCTCCTGGGTCGTATCGTTGTAGTTGACCTGCTTTCGGATGCGTTTGCCTTTGCCGAGGTTGCGGGCCAGATCCTCCTGCTGCTGCTCGTAGTGGTGGCGAAGGAGCTTTTCCCAGTAGTCTGGATCCACGTTCTCCTCCTGCTTGATGATCTCCCGCTCCACCTCCTCCTGCACATGGGCACAAAGGCAAACCAAATGTTACTCTGATGTTTCAGAGTAAATATGGATTGAAGATACAAAATAAATCACTGTATGTCTTCGGCAAAGGCAAAACTACTTATATACAAAAGAAACAATCATCCGAAAGAAGATCCTGTCACCGTTTTGATTTGATGCTGATCGCAGCACTAAAAGGGCACAGGGTATTATACAGGATTCCAGTCATCCTGCACACAATCTTTTCTCCCATCTTCCATCAGGGAGACGTTTTCAGAGCATCCAAACACGCACAACACGTTTTAGGGATAGTTTTTACCCCCAGGTAATAAGGTTATTGAACGATAGCACAACAGGAAGGAGGGCTGTGGTCTGAACTTAGTCATTTATGTATATTATGTTGGATATTTTATAATGTTTTAAATGCTATTATGTTTTTAAAATTGTTATTATTGATAGGTGCTGAGAGAGTGCTAAGGCACATTGTATTTCATTGCTGTGGTACTTCGTACTAATATGCATATGACAATAAACTTGAAACTTGAACTTGAACTCCTAGTTGATCCTAAAGCTAAAATCAGGGGCACAAGGCATCGTGAACTAAATCATATTCCAACACAGTTTTTCTATCCAAATATATGATGATCAGTTTTTATGAAAACATATCAAACTAGTTGTACTTTGCATATCTGCGCGTATGCTGATGCTGTTACAATGAATCAATTCCTTTGCTTTGAGTATTTCTCTGTCTTTTTCCATGCCTTTATGTTGCATGTTGCTTGCAGTGCCCCTTGTGTGTCAATATTTCATTGTATAGTTATGTTTTAATGTGCCAACACCAAGTAACAAGACACCAAGTTCCAAGGCTCAGGTTCCTGGTGGACCAATTGTGAATTTAAAGTACCCTGGCAGTGAGTTCTTTCGTTATAAACAAACTTTCATTATATTTCATTACATTCAGCTTTACACACTGTTTGTGTATCCTCCTGGCCTTACAAACATTTTCTACATCATTAAACACTGCAAAGCAATCCTTTTTAAAAACCTTTTTTGAAGGTTTGCCAAATGTTTATTTTTTTATTTTATTTGTCCAATGATACCTTTTACAATGTCCCAGCCAGTGGTGGAATGTAACTAAGTACATTTAGTTAAGTACTGTACTTAAGTACAAATTTGAGGTACTTGTACTTTACTTGAGTCTTTTCTTTTCATGCCACTTTCTACTTCTACTCTGCTATTTACAGGCCTACAGGTACAGCTGAAATGACTAAACCATTAAACACTTAGGGCCAGATGTACTAACGCTTTGGCGTATTTGTTTTGCAACGTGCGCGTAAAAGCGTGGCGAGGTATGTACAAACAGGCCGCACTGAGGTAAAAGCGCAGACTGCCTGTCGCGGGGACTGAAAACGGCAAATTGCGCTTTTCCGTGTCATGCATATGTATTCATGGGTGGGTGAAGGGGAAAGTGGGAGTTTCCCATAAAGAGATGGGAGGAGAAGCGTAAAGTGCGCCTAATTATGTATTCCGCGGTATGTACAAAAACTGCCTGTGAAAGCGCGCCTCCCGGGTAGCAGACTCCAGACCGTCTCATGAGATCTCTAGTCTGCTGTACAAACATACTGGCGGTCTCTTTTTCGTTTGTGTGACCCCGCTGGTCCTGATTCATCAGTCTGAAGAACATTGTTATACTCTCACCTCTCCATCCTCTTCTTTCACCACGTACTGAGCCACCTTGAAGGAGCTCAGGTACTCGTTCATGTTCTGAATCTCTGTGTCTTCAGTAGCGTCCTGGCTGCGGTCCAACAGCTTCGAGATAGCGTCGTCATCATAGTGAATCACATTGCCCTCCTCGCCCTCTTTGTTGTCACCTGTTAATAAGAAGCTCTTAGTTGATGACTAAAAGGAGCAGACAAAAAATGTGTTTGTTCATGTCTTAAAGATTTGACTTATGAAAACAAGAACAACTTTTGACCTAAAAAGCTAACTTTTCCACTAAGAATATATATGGACTCCCTGGCATTTTGTACTTCCCCTGAGATTAGCAGCCTCTACCCATCTCCAGTTTACTTTGTGAGTACTGTATGTGGCTTTTGTGGAAAGAGGGATCTGTAGGAGTATTTGATGGCATAAAATGAGAATGCTTTTTTAGGAACAGACTTGCGTTGCTTCCAAAAACTTAGGAATTAATAAGAAACATAGGAAATAACAACAGTGATTTTTAATGACGGTATAGCAGTTTGGAGCTCGAATGCAAGTGCGAAAAAAGAAAAAAAACTTTCTGGATTGAGTTTAGAATTTTAAAAACAAAACAGAAATGTCAAGGCCAGTAAAGACACCGCAATCTATCTTTCTAGCTGGAGGAACATTTTGTGAATAGACATACCCATGGCTCGTGCTGCTTCCATTTCATCTTTGAAAAGCTCCTCAGTGCCAAACTTGAGGATATCGTCCAGTTCTTGTTTGGACATGGAGCCAGTTTTGGAGCCCAGCCCGGGCCGCACCACCAGGTGGGTCAGCATCATCTTCCTCTTTGCCACCTGAGTGATTCGCTCCTCCACTGAGCCCCGCGTCACAAAACGATAGATCATCACCTTCCTATTTTGGCCTATACGATGGGCTCTGCTAAAAGCCTGGGAGAAGGGAAAGGTGGATAGGAAAGGCAAAGGGACAGGGGATGACAGAGAAGTGAACAGCTGAAATTAACAGAAGCATTCACGCAACTACTGTTAGTTATAAGATCTGCTGGTTGAAAAGCTGCCACACAAGCATGCAAGTGGCCATGTGAAAGTCTCTGAAAGATCCGTACTTGGATGTCATTGTGAGGATTCCAGTCAGAGTCGTAGATGATGACAGTGTCTGCACTCGCAAGGTTGATGCCAAGACCTCCAGCTCGTGTTGAAAGCAAGAAGCAAAACTGCTGAGCGCCCGGCGCTGTGACAAAAACCAAAGCACAGAGTCGGTTTGTGTGTGAGAGTGAGTGAGTGAAGGCCGTGTAGAAGAGAACATGCATCCGCACAAACTCACGCAGATAGATTTGGATTAGCAATCTTACCATTGAAGCGGTCGATGGCCTCCTGCCTTAGGCCTCCAGTAATTCCTCCATCGATACGTTCATATTTATAACCCTCGAACTCCAAAAAATCTTCAAGCAGATCCAACATCTTTGTCATCTTTGAAAAAACAACAACATGGTATTACAAGTTGTACGTAGCTGGAATCAAACTAAATTAAATTGTTTAAACGAAGAAAAGTCTGCACTTTCACGCGAAACCATTTTGATCAGATGTCGGGAATATCAGCTGATTTACCACCTACAACTGACATCGGCATTGGAACGGCTAAAATATGGATGGCTGGATTTGGAGTGTGTCATAGCCACCAAACTAATTAAAGCTCTGGCTTCCAGCCCAGAGACAATATTTATTTGACTATTACCTGAGAGAAAATGAGAACTCTGTGTCCTTCATCTTTGAGTTTCTTCAGCATTTTCTGAAGCAGCGTAAGTTTTCCTGAGGATTTCACCAGTAGGTTACCATCATACGAGCCGTTGGGTAATACAGGAGCTTCCTTCAAAGACAAAAATCAAATCCAGGAATCAACTGGAGAAATATATGAATACTTGGTTAAGTGTTGGTGGCTTAAACTAAGTCATTTGAAATTTCCAACCAGGAGACAGAGGCTCACTTTTTTTTTTTTTGGCATACAGGTTGGCATTTTGAGTCAAACAGCCATCTCTCCTCAGCCTCTCTTTCCATTTCATTAGACACAATTTTGCACTCTGTATTGAGATCAAATATTTAACTGTACTTAAAGTTGCTGCCTTACCACAGCAGCCACTGGGAACAGGTAGGGATGGTTGCAGCACTTCTTCAGGTCCATCATAATGTTGAGCAGGGACACTTGGTTCCCTCCACCTTTGGAGTTCAAAGCCTCAAAATTCCGCGTCAAAATAAACTTGTAATATTTCCTGCAGGTCAGAGGTTAGAAATCAGATTGAGTCAGGAGAAGAACTTTAAAACGTTATAATCACCTTTGGCAAAAAAAAAAACTTGATGTTTGTATCAGACAGAGTTATAAATGCAAAGTCTAATAGTGCCACAAGGGGGTGCCTCCCTTTGTTATTATTGTGATGTACTAGTGTGCAGACTGCAGTTACTCTCCTCGGACTGACGTACACAAGTGAGACTTCATTAACGAGTTGGTGCAGGTTAAGCTATATATTCTACTGCTAATGTATGGTAGGTAAGTAAATATTGTGCCATGGAGAGCTGACATGGTATGGTTGATGTTGTAGAATTAAGTATCGGTGTGGAATCTCCATTCAGTTGTCCGTAGACTCTTTGAGCTAATCGGCTATCTTGGAGCTCCGGCTAACTGCCAGCTCTCTCCACCGGCACCAGCCAGTTACATGTTGTGATTAAAAGCCTGGCAGTGCACGTCATATTCTAACTGTGAAGTAGAGATTACAAGCTAGTGTCATTGTTCATTTCATTTAAGACTTGAAGCTCTCACAACATGCAACGTGAAATTATATTATTTGCCAAAATGCCAGCAGCATCTACTGTAAAATCTACTGATATAAGCTTTTTGCAAACCATACATAATTACAAGGAAAAATATGGTCGAAAATGCGCTTCAGGTGTTTGGATAGATCAGGAGGCACTTTACAGTACAGTCCTCAAAAAGTCGCAGCATTCTTTGTGGCTTGTTGTGTTTTACACATTTCCATGAATCATGGATGTGTTGATGACATAAATGAGGAAATATTAAGAGGACTTAAGGAGACGTGATGTTGAACTACGGTGGGACTGGACACTTGAGGGTCCGGGAGTGGAAATTAGGGGTGGGAATCACCAGAGGCCTCACGATACGATATCATCACGATACTTGTGTAACGATACAATATTATTGCGATTTTAAAGATATTGCAATATTCTGCGATATATTGCAATGTATTACCTTTTTTCCAACTTCAAATTATGTCCCCAAACAACAAATTTAACAAAAAGATAAATTTCTCTCTGTTCATCTCACTTCAATTTAATTGCTGCAATCCTCTCCAGACTTGAGGAGATGCGCCCGAGAGGCCGCAGCAACATCGCCACCCGGTCAAGACGGGCATTTATTACTTTGCCGCATCCTGGACCGCTCCCGCGAGCGTGCGCCAGGCAAATCCGCCGTCATAATAGCAATCCGCCATGGAACAAGCACGCCTGCTCTTAAAGGGAGATGACGCTCTGATTGGTTTATTGCACCTAAGGCCCAAACCACACCTAGCTACTTCAGACCAACCCATTTTAGATTTGCGTTGGGCGCAAGAGTAATTTATCCCGGTATAATAGCAATAGCGCCCGAGATCCGCCCACAAAGCTACTTGCATTTCACGTTTGATACTTGCGTTTCAGATTGTTAAAATAGGGCCCTCGGAGTCTCTGCACCGTCGCTGCAGCCGGGGAATGACTGTAACAGCACTGTAGCTGCACTTTCTACCTATATCCGGTATAGTTGTGACATCACAACCGTACAGAAGTCCTGACGACTCATTTAAAGGCGCAATAGATTGTGAATACGGCTGTGTGCATTTCTCTGCGGATTGAGCGTTTTTCACAGTATTTATATAGCACCTAAACCTGCTTTATAATCAAAAAAGAAATGGGACTCTCACTTTTGTACAATATAGAGCCTTTAAGGTTCTTTTGCTATTGCATAGGGAACATGTTACTGCTTACAGGTAAAACCTACACAAACAAATGGTTTTCCTTTTTATAATAATTTACATTTAAAATTAAGTGTTAATTAAGTTACATTATTGTTTGGGCATTTATAACCTGTTTTATCTCCACTGTATAATTGAGAAAAAACTATTGTACATAGGAGTTAATGGACATTTTTACATAGTTTTTAAAGATGGAACAGACAGCGTCAATGCACAATACAAACCCTTTTTTACAACAACTTCTTCTTTTGATTCCAGTGCTTACTTCTGCATGGGGCTGAGCTCCACTCTGACAATCAGCTCCGTCTTTGCAGGCATGTTCTTGAAGACATCAGCTTTCAGCCTCCTGAGCATATGAGGGCCGAGCAGGTCGTGGAGCTTTTTGATCTGGTCCTCTTTAGAAATATCAGCAAATTCTTCCAGGAAGCCTTCCAGGTTACTGCACAGATCAAAGGACGAATAATTAAATAATGAAATATAGGAAAGACACCCTCTTTCTTCTGAAGTGTTGTTAACTACATTTTAATGTATATTTAATTCAAACCACACATTCAAGCAATACGAGATCTGTCTATCCATCAATCTAAGGAGGGATCTATTTGATGCACCAGCTTGCAGATACTCGCAAGATGGAGAAGGATAGAGAGACGGGGGGAGGATAAAGATAAATAGAGAGGAAGGACTTACTTGAAGCGCTCTGGGGTGAGGAAGTTAAGCAGGTGGAACAGCTCTTCCAAGTTGTTCTGAAGAGGAGTGCCAGTGAGCAACAGCTTGTAGTAGATCTTATACCCGTTGAGAATTCTGAAAAACTGGACAGGACACATTGTATAAGATATGATACACATGCCTCAAATAAGAATGCAATGACGCATGTAAAACTTCCCGAATGTGGAACTCCAATTTTACCTTGAAAATCACCTACAAAACATTTGTCATTATCTATCTGTCTTTTAATTTCATGGATATGTTTATGCACAAACATTTCCTACTCATATCTGTCTGTGTTCCTGCTCCTTTCCTGTTTTTTTATGCATCCCTGATAATACCCATGCTGATCCTGGAACAGGCTGCAATCAGTGCCAGAAATGCTGTTTTACCTTTGATTGGTTGTTCTTCAGTCTGTGGGCCTCGTCTACCACCAGGCAGGCCCATGTGATGGAGCCCAGAATGGCTTGATCTATAGTGATCAGCTCATAGGATGTCAGCAGCACGTGGAACTTGATAGGAGTGTCTTTCTGCAAGGGGGCGGAAGGAAGTACAGCAACAAAAATTATCTAATGTGGACCGATTTAGATGTGGGATCAAATCGTGGAGGAGAAACAATTTAGCACTACTTCTACTGCACTGTTTGCTATGGTATTCCTTGAAAATTAGATAATTTCTAATAATACGTTATGCTCATAAAATTCAGATGTCGGTGTCAGGTAGGATGTTAACCACGCAACACTCTTGCAAGTATAGGTTCAAACACACTAAAGCAAGGTATTTAAAAACAGTATTCAAAGGGACAGTTCATCCCCAAGTCAAAAAGATATATGCTTCCTTTTACCTGGAGTGCTATTCATCAATCTAGACTGTTTTGGTGTGAGTTGCCCAGTGTTGGAGATATCAGCCGTAGAGATGTCTGCTTTCTCTCCAAAATAAAGGAACTAGATGGCACTCAGCTTGTGGTGATCATAGCGCCAAAAAAAATAGCGTTAGCTAGCTCAGCTGAGCTAGCAGTATCGGTCAGTTACAGCTCAGCCGAGGAGTATGCTTCTTTCTGCGTGGTAATATGGTTAGTTGGTAATAGTTCCTACATTAAACTGCTCACAACAAGCTCTGTGGATTATCTTGAATATCCGGGTCATGATTTTTGGAAAGAGACATTGCTGCTGAGTTTTTCAAATGTATTTTCTGACGCTTTGTGCACCACAACAAGTGCCATGTTGTTCCATTACATTGGAGAGAAGGCAGACATCTCCACTGCTGATATCTCCAACACTGGGCAACTCACAGCAATACAATCTAGATCGATAAATAGCACTACAGGTAAGAGTATGCATTTTTGATTTTGGGGTGAACTTTAACCTCCGTGTGGCATGGAATCGCTGCATGAGGTACCTTCATGCGAAACACCTTGCGTCCTGTTTTCACTGCACTGTCTTCAAAGGTGAACTCGTTCTCCCTGATGACTGCCCGGCTGTCTTTGTCTCCAGTGTAAGTCAGCACGTAGAAATCTGGAGCCCACATCTCAAATTCCCTCTCCCAATTGATGATAGTGGAGAGGGGTGCACTCACCAAGAAGGGCCCCTTAGAGTGACCCTAAGAGAGACAGGGAGGAAAGACATGACTAAGCAACTCTCACATCACACGAGGAAGATATTCTATAGCTTTAATCATTTACCTATCTTATTGTCCGATATGTTTTATTCTATGTCTACTTTACCATTTGCATTGTAAGGATCGGCACATTTTGCATTGCACTCAGAGAACCAAAATGTTATATATACTATGTATTAGGGCTGCTCAATCATAATCACGATTATTTTGGTCAATATTGATATCAGGATTATTTAACACGATTACTCATAGACTTTTGGAAAGTTGTAGCATTTATTAAACTTTAAAAGCAGTGAAACTGTTAAACATATCAACAGTGAAAACACCTAAAACTGTGAAATTTCCCCAAATACTTTTCCCATTTGAAATGTTTATTTTTTTTTCCATTCAGAACACAAGACAAAATAACAGTTTACTTGCAAAACGCAATGTGCAAAATAATCGTTTCTCTCGTTTATTTTGTTTTTGTGATCATTAGGAGCCCAAATCGTAACCGCGATTCAAATTTCGATGAATTGCACAGCCCTACTATGTATATGTGGGCTTAATAAAAGAGGACATTCTTCCACCCTCACCTCCTTATAGAGTGAGTAGAGAAACACTATGGTCTGCACCGTCTTTCCCAGGCCCATCTCATCAGCCAGGATGGTGTCTGTACCCTGTGCCCAGGAGAACCTCAACCAGTTCAGGCCTTCCAGCTGGTACGGGTGCAGTGTTCCCCCAGTGGCGTTAATGTACCACGGCTGGTGTTCAAACTTGATGGTTGGCTGGTGATATGAAAATACATACAGTAGTAACATTTAGCCCAATGGAAATAGGAATTGTATATACAGTCTAAAAATAAAAGTACAGCACATAAATCATGATTTCCTGTAGAAAGCTGCTGTAGCACGTAGCCTATAACAATGCAGCTTTGTGTTTCCAAAAAGAAACTGAGAATGCTGTGACCAAAGTGCATCTACAGGCCAGTTCAGACCAAAGATTGACGACGAGATGAGTTGAAACGTGTAACTCCTTGCAGCGTGCCGGTCTGCAGCGTTCTGAAACCTGCCAGTTCACACCAATGCGACAAGACGAGATGGTGTATCGTCTCCATAGCAACGACTCTCTGTTCTACAATTCTAACTTCTGACTTTTCAGGCTTTTTCTGTAGCTGGATATCTTTTGTAGCTGGATATCATTTGTAGCGTCTTAAAAAATACGAATGAAGGGAGTGATAGTGAGATGCTTGCTACAGCTAGTGATGAAACGACAAAAAGGTTGTTCTAACGCCACTCCCTCTCTCCAGTCACTCTCTAGCTCGCTCGACCATATACTGTGCCTGTGGGCGCACGTGGGCCCAAAACCCCACTCAGTTGACATATACAGAACTAAAATGAATGATGGATCATTTTAATTCTATAGTTTGTATCAAACTTTACCAGCTGACTTCGCTATTGGCTGTTGAAACAGGTGCTGTCCCTTACGTTCTGGATACTTGACAAGCTGAGTCGCAGGCGCCAGCGTCAGCTGGCCTGAGTCGAGCTGAGATGGGACGGTTCATACCGCTATAACTTTTCCCTGATCCCACGTTCTAAAGCGGTTTTGTCTCGTCGCAAATCTTTGGTCCGTACTGGGCTCAAACATCCAAACTCACATCTATGATGGGAGCATCAGGAGGGATCTCTCTCTTTGGATGGTCCTCTTTGAGTTTCTTTCCTTTCCTCACCACCAGGGGGCGTTGGTCCTCCCCTAGTATTTGCTCCCTGGCAAATAATTGCAGCAACATGATGAGCCAAACAGCTTATAAAAGGGGGCATCACAGACAGAGGGCAGGGCAGAGGGGAAACAGCAGCATGTGCCTTGTTTACGTTGGAGTGCCGAGGACTCATTCTGCTCATCCTCACCCCCAACGCTATTAAGAACAGCTATGGTACAAATAACTCGTTAATGCTGTTAACCAACCTGTGGTCCCAGTAAGAAGCTTTATGGCCGTCATATTCTGGGATGTCAAAATCATCCACTTCCCAGGTGCACTGGTCGTAGGGCAGGTCTCTCCACTTCATCAGGTAATGCACATCCCCATCCGTATCATAACTGCAGGGAAGAATAAGCATAAAGAAAAACAGAGAGGGCTTTTAGAGGGGTTTGTATACCAGTCAATAATTAAGCTCTTTCTAAGGACTTTTGTTGACATGGCAACAAACATGGGACATGACAAATACGACATATAAAATCACATAATTTGTACAATTGTATCTGCAAAGGGACGAAACACAGAGAGCCCGTTTTTAAATGTATGATTCAACTGGAGTATATCTCATATAGTAAATTGTATGATATCAACTGCATTTGTCTGAAATACGTGTGTATACATATGAGTGACAGGCTCCAACGCAGGCCTGGAAAGTCTGGAAACACGTGGGAAACAATTTACTGGTGTTCTGTTCGGAGAGAAAAGTTTTCTGTGCTGTCCCTCGCTATTTTCTGTGATTTGGAAACCACCAGCATATCCTGTTTTCTGAAATATGTTGTGCTGTGAAGAATAATCTCCATATATTATGTGATAATACAGAGCACATAAAAGCAAGATGACACCAAAAATAAACCAAACAGAGCACCAGCTTACCATCCAGAATTTCCAGCCTGTAAAACTCCTGTATTCTTAAAATGTAAGCGGTGTGTGAGCCCTGGTGTAAGATATATAAGGGTTAGTGTAACTGTGAGCAGCCACCTGTGGTTCACTATCCGGTGGATGACCATCCACTCTGGTTTAATGCCATAGCGGTAGAAGCGCTCATCCATCCCAGCATAATGGGGGTCTTTGCTCTTCCTCTTCTCGCTGTTGAGCTCCTCCTCTCCCGAGCCGTAGTCGTACGGTGGAGGTTCGTCCATGTCGTTCTTACGCTGGTAGTTCCGATACATGACCGTGTGGTACAGCTCCAACTGCCCATCCACAGACAGAACAAAACAGTCAGTTCTGCTCCGTTTCCTACAGCACCACCTCTGGCCAAAGGGCTTTTCCTACAACACTGCATCATATCATCTATCCAAGGTATGAAGACTAAATTGAATTGACTACTTCAAGATCCAGAATCGATTTATTGAAGAGAAGACGGATACAGAATGAATAAAGAAAGCTACCGTGTCTCTCAAAAAAAGGAAGGAAGACTTCTCCAGGGCCAAATCTAAATACAAGCAGTTGTTCAGACATTTCTAAATTGAATGTCAGCTAGGTTTGAGTGCTCTGAATTGCTTCGTAATTGCAGTTTGGATGGTTTGTGTTAAACAATGTTCGCTTATATTTCTTTAAGACTGACAGCTAAAATGACTAAAGGACCATGCATTATCGTTTTATATGAAACTGCAAAAGATGGTCCGGTGAAAACTCTCTTGGCTGTGTGTTCTGCTTTTTAATGAAGAAGACACGTACTGTAGTCTTCTTGTTTAGTTTTCCTGTGGCCAAAGAGAGCAGAAATGTTCATTTGAGTTGGACCTACTTCTGGAATCTCACCTGCAACTCGCTGACCCAGGAGCAGTGCCAGTACGAAAGGCCGGCCCACTTCACGAAGAACTCCCTCTCTGGGTGGCCCTTGAGTGGAGGCTTGGTCAGCGGATCAGCTGGCTTGCCGTCAGGGCCTGCTGGCAGTTCAGCTGGCAATGGGGGTTCCCCCCATGTCCAGTGCAGAATCTTTTGGACCTTACCTTTGAGGGGAGGGCACTAAGAAGAAAAAGAGAGGTGCTGTGATAGATGAAGTTATCAATACCTTATGTCAAAGCATTAATGCACAAAAATCCCTGGTGAAAATAAAGGGGGTTTCAGAGCAGGGCAAGTGCATTGTTGGGGTCAACACAAGGGTCCCTCAGACAGGTCACTAGTAATTAAGCCTCCACCTCCCTAAACATCCACCCTCAGAGTCTTAGTCCATGTTCCTTTACAGTCATTCAAACACAACAACATTTGTAAATCACTGTGAGAAACATGTACTATGTATTACTGGACAAATTAGAATAAATACTTATTAAATAATCTATCTGGCCTTCTTTTCCAGGCGTTTGAGACAAAGTCAGCAAACTTAAACACATCAAACAGCCATTCCCATTTGTGCTCATTTGTACACCAGGATATATCAGGGTTTTGTCAAACCATTTCATGGAACATTAACTCTCTTGTATGTAGCCAAATCACACACACACAGACAGACACACACACACACACTAGCGATGGGGGAAAAAATTAACGGAGTGTCTATTTGCACCCCGGTACGAATAGCCTCGGCCACACAGCTGAGCTATTTACACCCTGTGACGTAACAACAAAAAAACGTTGCTCGCGTGCACCGAAATCATGGCGGACGTTCATCTTCCATGACGCCAGAAACTGGCATATTAGGAAAGTTTTGTCTCTAAAGTTTATAACAATTGAATTTCTAGCGGAAAATGGATACTACAGTTGCGCTTTCTGTCTTCAGTGAAAGCATACAACCGTTAGTTTGTTAGTTAGTACCTATTTTTTGTATACAGTATGGTTACCTAGCAATCGAGGCTTGAAGAAAGCAAGTGAAAAACAGTTGTTCAACTTCCTGAGAGAACTGCTAGGTGAGTGGTTAGTACGCTTACCTTTGGTATGGGAGTTTGGAGTTCGATTCTGCTGTGAGGTGATCTTATTTTTTTAAATTTGGATTGGATAATTTGCATGCAATTGCGCAAGTCAGGACCCACGAACGCGATTTTATTTTTATTTTTTTGCAGGGTGGTAGGGGATGACTCATGAATATGCCTGCTCTGGTTGGGTTGGTTAGGTTTAGGCAACAGGAGTGGGATTGGTTATGGTTAGGGTAAGAATGTCAGGGCGATAATATTCCAAAAAGGTATAATGCATGAGTAGTATGGATAACTGTGTGTAAATATATGCCAAGGTACTGTAAATGCACAGGGGTGCAAATAGCATACACTTCTAATTGTACCAGGGGTGCAAATAGCATACACTTCTAATTGTACCAGGGGTGCAAATAGCATACACTTCTAATTGCACCAGGGTACAAATAGCATACTGCTAATTGTACCAGGGGTGCAAATAGCCTCACCCAAAAATTAATACAGCATAGTATCGCAATATTTTCCGTGGTAATACTCTAGTGATACACCGATGCCAGGTAATGTTTTTTTATTATATAAATTGCTCATGAGAATTTAACTTTTTGGCTAACTTTTTTTTTAAATTCATACAATTGAAGTATCTTTTTAGATAAAACAGATTTGTTTTCCTTTGGAGACATAATTTGAAAGTTGGAAAAAAGCTAATAAATGACAATATATCGCAGAATATTGCAATAATATCATATTGTGAGGAAGTATCGTGATAATATCGTATTGTGGCGCCTCTGGTGATTCCCACCACTAACACACACACACACACACACACACACACACACACACACGGATGATGGCTGATGTTCTAAAATCACCCATAGCTAAAGTTTACATGAAATGTTAGGAAAGTAGGTTACATTTTAATTGAAGGTATCTACATAAGAGTGACATGACACTGTCATGGACATGTCATAAACATTATAAACAAGTCATAAACATTTATGACATAACGCTTCTGTCATTAAGTGTCATTTGTTTTTTTTCATGACAAGTTAGGGTTAGAGTTAGGGTTCATGTGTCATGACAGTGTCATGTGTTCATGACACTGTCATGTCACTCTTATGTAGATACCTTCAAGTAAAGTGTTACCGGAAAGCATTACTTAGGAGAAAATCCCAAAATGAGGTTGGGTTGCACATATACATTTAACAATGTGAGTGTAGTGATGGCGAACATTTCACACATCAACAGCATTAAAGAGTATTTAAAGTGCAGCCGGAGCTCACCATGCAGCGGGGACACAACCACTCCCCGTTGGGGATCTCGGGGAGAGGGGGGTTCAGGCAGTGGATGTGGTAGGACGATGGGCAGGTGTCACAACACAGCAGCTCTCCTCCATCTTTACACACTCTGCAAAACTCCATGTGGTCATCCTCTTCCTCGCCTGCTGGCTCCTCCTCCTCCTCCTCATCGTCTTTGGCCTCCCACTGGATACCCTCTTTCTCCTGAGGGACACAAGGGGGTGAAGGTTGTCGCTTGTACTGCTCAATTAAATCCACCCACTTTGTCGTTTGTAAAATAAAGCCGACCCACATTATTAATACAGAGGACACATTAAGATATATGATATTTACAGATTATTTAATTTGATTAAGTGTTTGTCTTGTTATGGAGACAACAACATGAACATATTGGGGGTGATGAGACCAAAAGGGCTGCAAGATCTACTGTACGCTTTGCTTTGTGTTGTATTGACTTAGTTCTTCGATCTTTGCTTTTTTCTTGTGAAATACTGGATACTTTTACCTCTTCATGCCTTTAGAAAATGCTCAAAATAATCAAAAAAAATGTAAAATAATTCTTTGTCTGAATTATTCACCAGCAGTAGATAAATGCAACCTGTTGGGTAGACGTTGGTTCATTTCACAAGGGTCACAAGGTAAGTAGTCTGGATCGACAAACTAAACAAACTTCGAGGTAGCAAGCTACACGCTGAAAATGGCAGATTTTGAAGACAATTTGGATCATGCAACAAGGCAGGTCTGCTTGTTTCTTTCGGTTAATGATTGTAAAGATTTACAAAGAATATGTTTACAGCACTTAGTATCTAACTGGGACGTTTTGGCACCGATTGGTGGGATTGCAACGGACGAAGTACACACGGCGATACACTGGTGAGAGCAAATTACGTCTAACCGTGCATCCAGCTAATTAATAGTAATAGCTCACGTTACTGTATTGTGTAAACAGTTGACTTCATTTAATATTGTATGTGCATTTTTTTTTTGCGGGGTGCAACTGTCCCACCAAAACAAGTTCCTTTCCGAGAAGCGTTATTTTTCTCCTATCCAAGCATGTATGTGTGGCGTAGCCAAGACCTTACTACACAGAGCTGTGGAGATAGGTTTAGGCAATGCCAGACTACAAGGTTGAGAACCACTGTTGAAGATAAGGTCTTATTCAGACCACATTACATGCCACTCAAATATCCCAGCACACTTACGCTGTTTAAACAGATTAGTCAGAGTCGTACCATGAAATTCCAATGTGTACCGATCAGAAGAAAGTGACATACAGTATATGGTGGAGGATGTCTTAGGGCCACTGCAGTCTAGAGCCAGGCTTGTCAAAACTGAGATAAGAACATGTCATGTCACGGGATGATGTATGAAATATGGCGTTAACTTATCTCAAATGCTTAAATTACAGAGCTGTGAAATGTTCATAAAAGCCCAGTTGATGCAGATAACACACTACCCACTGCATTTACCTCCTGCACTGTAAACACTCCCCAAAATACTTCCTCACAGATGAGCACCTTAGACGGTTCTTTGCATACATAAAGAATAACGGTAACACTTTACAATAACTCTTATTGACAAATGGTAAATTGATAATTAATTAATTAAATATTAGTTTATTAGTTTATTTATTTAATATAGTTATTTTACTGTTACCAAACAATAAAATGAGGCTTTATAATGTTTAGTAATTATTAGTAATGTTATAATTAATGTTTTTATTTTATCATTAGTTTAGCATAATGTAAAGTAATTAGTTTATACATTTTAATATACAGTTAATACTTGTTTTATAAACCATCTATAAACATTATTTGGATGCTATTCTAAAGTTGCTAATTAACTAATGCTTATGATAATTAGTTAATACTTAATAAGTGGTTTATAATGCATCAAGTAACATTAATTTGGCCTTTTATGGTGATCTATAAAAGAGATGATTATGTATTAGTACCGTGATAAAAGCTGTCTAAACCATGTTTATAGAAGATTTACAAAGTAGTTATTAACCATTAACAAGGTATTATTTTCATCAGTTGCAACTTTATAATAGCCATCCAAGTAATGTTAATTGACAGTTTACAAACACGTTCTCAAGGGTCAACAAATCCTTTAGTAATCATTAGCAAATACTTAATTTGTAAAATGTTATGATGTGTGCAACAATAAACTGTTAAAATAACATACATTAAAACATTACTAGTAATTAATAAACCATTATAAATTATTTATTAATTATAAATCATCATGTTGTCGTTTGTTAACAGTAGAATAACTATTAACTTAAGTTTGATTAGCTCTCAATTTACCATTTATTAGTGATATTATAGTCAGATTGTTATTTTAAAATGTTACCAAAATGACTTTATAAATATATTTATATACTCACACAGTGTGGACAGCTCCATTTGCCCTCGGGAGCCTTCTCCAGCTCCGGGTCCAGACAGACCAGGTGGTACGCTCTGGGACAGGTGTCACACAGGATGATCTCTCCTCCCTGCTGGCAAACCTCACAGTAGTCCTGGTGGTCCGTCTCATAACCATCCCCATCTTCCTCTGGAGCAGGTAGAGGAGGAGGCAAACGTGGGAAATCCCCACATACAGAAATTCACTTCTAATGCAGCTGTTACCAACGGTATATAAGATCGACCGACTCTATAAGAGCTATAATAGCTGCTGAGAAAGAGCATCTGCCTTCAGAAAACATTCCCAAAAGAAATAAAGCTTTTAAAAAAAAAAAAAAAACACATTTTAATTTCCTCGTTACCCATAATCAAACAGACTGGTTCTGAGGGATTTAAATGGGATTTCGGAGGGAAAGAAAACACACCACAGAGCATGGCGTGTGTAGACAGTAAACATACTTTTCCTTTTTTTCCGCCCACGTCGAGCCTTTTTCTTGGTGGCGGCCCCCGAGGTATCAGAAAGCACAGAGGCACTGTGGATGCTGATGTCATCAAAGTCTGACTCCTCCAGGAAGTCCTCCTCACTCTGGAGAAGCACACACACACACACACACACACACACACACTAAAGAGCTCAGAGCTACACAACGAATTAAAATAAACCAACTTTCACAGAAAGCGCAGCAAGCAGTCTGGTCACTTTGATGCCATTGAAAATATAGAGTAGTGGAAGAATGAGCAGAGGGAGACGGTTGTGGAACAAACAACACATACCGAGGACGCTTTCTTCTTCTTCCCACTTTGGCCCGACTTTGATTTGGTCTTCTTCGGCTTGGGTTTCTTCTTGACCTCCTTCACAGACTTGCTTCTCTTTCTGACTCCTGGTCCTGAGACACACAGACGCGTCAACCCAGCGGCATTCTCGCTATTATTTCAGAAAATATGTGTTCAGTCACGGTTCACTAGGCCTTACCCTTTCCCTCTTTGGTTTTGGCTTTTTTGATTGGCCCCAGCTGAGGGCTCGGATGGCCGCTGCTGACAGACGTTGGCTGAGCCACGGTAACCGTTTCCACGGCGGCGGCCACGGCAGCAGCCACGGCGGTGGCAGATGCGCCTTTGAAGGGGTTGTTGGCACTGAACTCTCGCCACTTGGCCCCTAACACTGTCATCATCTTTGACATGGGAATCTTCGGGTTCTTCTTGGCAATGAGAGGCCTAAATAAAACCAAGGGGGGGTGGGGGGGGGGAGGCGACAACAACGGCAGCTTTATTATGTCACACTTCGTTCCTGTTGATGTAATCTCTACTTCCCTCAGCACTGGAGGGAACTAGGTCCTAATTTGCTGACATCCCACTGCCCCTTAAGTTTAGTTTCCCCCTTTGCTTTGCTGTGCGTATGTCGTGTTTGCGATTTGTCAGGCAACAGCTTGAGGTTTGGCACGCTGGCCTGTGAAAGATAGTGGGTCAGCGCACCGAGTCCCAGAGCCTCCCGGCTGTCACAGGCATCCAGTAAGCAGCTGACTACTCACAGGGGGCACTGCAGGAGCTCATGCTCCACTTTGTCAGAGCAGAGGCTTAGCTGAGCCAGACAGCCCCAGGTGAGACAGACTCTTTATACCAACAGCCGAGCTTTGTAGCACAAACAAAAAGAGCATTGCTCGTCACAGCACACCCTGGTCTCACTGTGGAGTTTTTTTGTTTTGTTTCGGAAGTGAGGGTTTCTGACAATCCTCAGAAACAGAAGCGGAACAGAGTAGTTAACATAGGAAATATAACCCAGAGGCAAAATGAGATGCTTGCCTGAGGAACTGGCTGAAAGCCTTGTAGTTAGTGATGGTTTTATAGTCGTCCTCGGTGAAGCCATACTGAACGTCTTCCAGACCCCACTCTTGCATCAACTGGCTGGATGATTTGGGTTCCTAGGGAAATACAGATGGGATATATCAAAATTCATATGCTAAATAATGTTTAAGAACTGTGTTGATCACCCATAGCCCTTTCAGAAATGGCCATCCCAAATAATAAAACAAATTGACTACGGTACTTTAGATCGTTTTAAAGGACTTTTTGACATTGTTGGACTGCAAGGCCACTTAGAAGGTAGGCCGACGCCATATTTCAAAGTCCGCCTCCAAGCAAAAAGCTGTTTTTCTCTGAAGGCAGAAAGTTTCTATGTGACCTCTCCTCTTTGTTTTACCTTCACAACACCACACGTACGTTCGGCATTGCAACCACCACTCACCTACAGACTACAGATTCATTTTATGATGTTGTTTTTGTCTTAGTTTCAAATTAAATATGGTTTATATCGCTTTAAATCTTGTGTGGTCTGGCTCACTGAGCCTGGGCTGTGACAACATTTCTTCCGACGAGGAAACTTGAAGCCTCCAGTGCACATACGCTAAGAATTGATTTTTCTGTGAAATAGGAGACATCTTGTGTCGAGCAGATACAATTTTGAAATCAACAACATTCGCATTTTCATACATTCTAGATTTTTTCAATGAAGGAAAAAGGAGCAGGTGTAACTTTAACCATATCAAACACTAATTATTATTCCAAGCAGAGTATTTTTATATGTCTTAAAGCTTGAGGGATCTTTTAGGTTTCAGTAGTACATTGTGCCAATCATTGTACTTAAGTTATTTTCAAGACAGATGTTCTTTTGGAAAATGACCACAATGACAGAAAAGATAATAGTCTAATTTATTGATTACATATTTGTACATATTTATGTAACTTTTCAAAGGACTAGTTAAAGGTCCTATGACATGCTGCTCTTTTGATGCTTTTATATAGACCTTAGTGGTCCCCTAATACTGTATCTGAAGTCTCTTTCCCGAAATTCAGCCTTGGTGCAGAATTACAGCCATTAGAGCCAGTCCCACAATGAGCTTTCCTTTGGATGTGCCATTTCTGTGTCTGTAGCTTTAAATGCAATTGAGGAGGAGAGAGGGGGGGGGGCAAGGTGGAGGTGTGGCCTTGACCAACTGCCATGCTTTGCTTGTTTGCAAGCCATGATGTCTCTCTCTTTCTCGTGGGCGGTCCAAATTCTCTGGGCGGGCAAAGCAGAGAAAGGGGAGGTAACCTTTCTCCTTATGACCTCATAAGGAGAAGATTCCAGATCGGACCATCTGAGCTTTCATTCTCTCAAAGGCAGAGCAGGATACCCAGGGCTCAGTTTACACCTATCGCCATTTCTAGCCACTGGGGGACCATAGGCAGGCTGGGGGAACGCATATTAAAGGTCCAATATGTAATATTTGTACAGTAATAAATCCAAAAATTACCCCAATGCCTCATCAGATATTAAGGAAACATGTTAAACTGAAATACTATCTTTTCTGACAACAATGCTAATGTCAGTATTTTTTCTTTTTGAAATTTACATTCTGTGACGGAATTTATGTTTATGTTTTGGCCTGTGTGTTGTTATCAACGGCCCAGTTTGACAGCCAGGCCGGGTTGCCAGATATACCTGTAAAAACGTAAACCCAGCGCACTACAGCTGTAATGGTAGTACAGCCATGAAAGCAGCAAACAAACGAACAGGATCAACGGAGATAGATTCTACCCGACCTAAAAAAAAAGAAAACAGCATGTTTCTAACAGTTGCGTGACCGGAGACGTAATAACCCCCTGGTAAATATTGGAGATGTATTTGAAAGATGGAGACAGCTTAGATCCCAAAAGGATGCAGAATTGGCTTATTTCCTCCTGAACAGGTAAGCATTAGCTTCAGGCTAATTTATCACAGCCACTAGGGACGGGCATTTTATGTCATTTCAACATTTGTGTACTCACATTGAATTATATAGCTAGAGTACCCGAGTTGGTTACTCGCAAAAACAATTGAGACACAGCCAGTAAAGTGATCCCGACTGGTCCTGGCTAACGCCGCCATGCTAACCCTGTTAACTGCTAACGTTACCGGGAGGACCAGGCAAGCGGGCCATGGCTGTTTACAACGTGTAGTTCAGCGGCTGGAGCCGACAATGGTGAGTTATTTTAAGCCAAGAGAGTGGGGCTGTATATCGGGAAGAGAGGACTGTGAGTTTGCAGTGTGTTTAGCGATTGTTGCCGTAATTCTAAGCCAATGAAGTGTGTTCCGTCGGCAAGGTAGTGGTATTTTTAGCGTTTCGTATTGTAATTCTAAGCCGAGGAAGTGTGCCTGACTGGTGTGTGGAGAGGACGGTGAGGCTGTTGTGTTTTTAGCGGTTCATACTGTAATTTTAAGCCGAAAAAGTGTGTCTGTCAGTTGGTTACAGAGCTCCGCGTGAGCACGGGCTTTTATGACTGTCAATATAGCCAGCATCTAACGTTAGCTACTCTGCTGTGCTGTGGAGTAATGTCTGGCTATGTGAGACTAGCATCTAACGTTAGCTACTCTGCTATGCTGTGAAGTAATGTCTGGCTATGTGAGACTAGCATCTAACGTTAGCTACTCTGCTATGCTGTGAAATAAAGTCTGGCTATGTGAGAAAAGCGTCTAGCAACATTGTTGTGAATGCTGCGGTCTCAGCCTGGCAACCCCCGTGAACTTCGAGTCTGGGCAGGAAGGGGCGGGGGAAACGACTCTCTAGTATTTTGAATTGGTAGTGCAGTAACTATTTTAACCGCTAGCTGCCAGTATTACATACAATATTGCATATTGCACCTTTAATGTTGAAAAACCTCATAAAGTGAATTTTTCATGCCATGGGACCTTTAATAAATGTTCATTATACTGTAGTACAAGCATACCACAAAGTAAAAAGATAATGGAATACAAACTAATTTACTCATGAATCATTAATTTATATATTTAGAATATTTTCACCACTTTACCTTGCCGTCAGACAGACCTGTTAAGATTACTAGAAATCGTTTTACTCTAAATCAATATGAAAGTGATTATACATAATATCTAGAATTTTTTTTTTTTTTTTTTGTCGTGTCACTTTGGTGTTCTAAATGAACTAACAAAACTAACAAACTAACCGATCAAGGCAGCGGTAGACCAGAAACTCCCGTGTTCTGCAAAGTAAATGGTATGGTTTTTGTCAAAAGAGTCTGGTGGCTCTGAAGAGAGCATAGATAACGTCTTCAGGTTCCCCATAGTAAACTTAAACACGGCTGTCTGATGGCAAGGTAAATGGTAAAAATATTCTAAATATGGCATGCACTAATATTGATTTTTTTAGATGGTTAAAATACATTCAGCTTCTGTCCCCGTCCACAGCAGTACATAGCTTAGCTTCGGTGACGGAAAATCTGAACTATCCCTTTAAAATTAATTCATTATTATTATTATTATTATTATTATTATTATTATTATTATATCAAGAGAAATTCAAATGGGACTCTAATATTAAGACATTTTAGGCACTCTACTTTTGGGCTCTTTATCAAATGTTGCTTTACCATACAGAATCCAGCAGAATACAAGAAGTGATCTGTTTCAGCCACATGGACCTAGACTAAGACTTACTTTCAGGTTCCCATCATCATTGTCATCTTCGTCATCTTCCTCATCTCTCTTTTTCTTCCTGGGCTTCTTCTCTTTCTTCTCCCTCGGTTTCTTCTTCTTCTTTTTGGTTGGGCCGTACGTGCTACTCTCACTCTCAGAGCCTATTTCTGGACGTTCCCGTTCCTCCTCCACCTCTGAGGTCTCCTCCAGGTCGCTGTCAACTCGTGGCTGGATTTCTCCCTGAGGCATTTGACATGGGCACATTAACATTACATATACGTAGAAGTAAATGCACAATATTGGTTATTTGGTAACAGCGGGACATGAGAATGTGTGACGATCGGATGGCTTTCGCTGATCTCTCTCATTCTCCAGCGTATACAGATGTGTGCATCTTACATCTTCACAAAACTACAACTATATTTGTGCTGAATGAAATTTCACCCAAGCAATATTCACATGTCTTTGATATAGTCAGGAGCTCCTGCCAAACAGCTATTTTTACAAACGTAAACAGGTTGAATCTGACTCTGAATCTTGCTCTTTAACTCAAGACGCGACTGAAGCTCGCATCAAAGCCAGATTCCTCGGTCTAAACTGAATTCAAGGGGCTGTATTTTACCATTGACACTACAAAGGAAATCTATCTCCAGTTAAGATGTATCCTCTGAGACAGAATTTCAAATGTAGTGATGCAAATATAGATAATTAAAATATGAAACTCAATGATAGTTTAAGCACGGGCATTCATTTTTGCCAGGGGTTGGGGATTAAAGCTCCCAGCCCACAGCAGCCACCCACGCTCAAGCTTCTTCTTGATGGCATTAACATACATTAAATTACATCATTTCAAAGTGTCCCTGCTTTACTAATATTATAACTCTTCTGCCTGTGATGAAATGCGTACGTTATGACGTTACAAGTCCACGGTTAGCAGTGAGTTGATGAGGAGCGGAGTCAGAAGCACGCTCACCTTTTACACACAATCGAACTAAAAGGAAAAGCAAAAAAACACCTCAGCCAATCACCACTCAGAGCTCGATGTGCGGACTGAGCTGCATCCTGCCAGTTTAATAGGAGACATCTGGACGGCTGTATAGTTAACAGGTGTTGTTTGTGTGATAAGGAATGTTGCATATGAACAAATTCACTGGTGCGTGATCATGATTGAGTAAAAAAAAAGGGGGAGAAAGTATCTGGTGTTTCTCCCAGTATGCACCTCTCACCTAATTCTTTGTGTGCTTGTGTGTGTGTGGTATGTTTGTGCATATACAGTGTGTGTATTTCTGAATCTTCCTTTGATCTGTAAGTGTGTGCGTGTGTGCATGCGTGTGTGCGCGCGCGCGTGTGTGTGGGGAGGGGTGGGGGTTTGTTTGCATGCACATGTGTCAGTGTTTGTCTTTTGGACATTTTTGTAATTTCTCTTTTCTGGTGTGTTTCTTTTCCGTTTGTGTAAAGATGTGTTTGTGCGTATGCCTTTCATAAATGTATATGTGTACAATATGCAGGTTTCTGTGTGCGAACATGTGTGTGCACATGCTATGGAGGGAATTAGAGCACAGCAGCTTTTTTTTTTTTTTTTTTTTTGCTCTGCTCGCTGCCTGTTGCTCAGCAGGCCTGTGTGGCTCCATGGAGAGACTTACAGGCGTTTTGCTCTGCAGCGCAGTGGAAAGCCTCACGTTGCCGCAGCGCCTGCCAACCCTACCAGCAGCCTGGCTGTGTTGCCATGGTGACCACATTTGAGCAGTGTCTGGCTCTCTCTCTCTCTCTTCCTCTCTCCTCCTAGTTTCCTTTCTCTCTTTCTCATAGCTTACCCCCCCCCCCCGCACGCCTTCCATTTCTCTCACTTTCTCTCTTTAACATCGCGCAGCCCCCCCCCTCCATTATTTTCTCCATCACTCTCTCTCTCTCATTACAGCTCCCCCTTTCTTTCTTTCTCTCTCTCTCTCTCTCACTCTTTCTATCCTGCCACTCACTCGCCTCCCACCCTCCCTCACCATCACACACACACACACACACACACACACACACACACACACACACACACACACACACACACACACACACACACACACACAAACTCTCTATCACAGTGCCAGCCAATGGAACAGTGCCATCCAATCAGACACGTTTGCATAACGAGCTTGTTATGCAGAGGCACTGTGGTTGCAGAGCTGGTGCTCCAGCACCCGTCTAGACAAATCTCATCTATGCATATGAACAAGGAGAGAGAGAGAGAGAGAGAGAGAGAGAGAGAGAGAGAGAGAGAGAGAGAGAGTAAATTAAAGATAGTGGATGGGGGATGGGAGTGGGGGTGGAGATGGAGGAGGGAAAAGCAAAGAAGCAGAACCACTGTTGAGACCAACTGCAAAGACAAGGTGGACCCGTTCAAAGCCCTCACCGTGGCCCAGAGTTCAATATTACACATACATCTTACTGTAGGACCGGAGAGGACACTGGCAGCAACAAAGAGGGTGTCTCTACGTCTTCACTTTTAGAGGGAAGCAAATCAAATAAGTGCTGATAACATAATCAAATTAGATGCTTCCCCATAATGGCTCTGCCTCAGGGAGATTGCAGAGGATGCACGCAGAAAATGAGCAAAGACGTGGATATTCAATAAAATCTGGCTCAACAAGGAAAAATACTGCTGTAAAAACACTTCATGGTTCTAAAACAACAGCCTTGTCTTTTTCCCGGGAATCAGCAACAGCTCTCTGTTGACTCACAATTCATGAGAGGATACCGAACTTATAAAAACAAGACGGAGGCTCGTCTTAAAAATGAGTGTGTTTCAGCAAAAATATTAAAGCTACAAGCGGCTCCCTCACAGCTTCATGGATGTTTTATTGTTGCCAAACTGCAGCCTCTTCCCTTTCCAATAAAATGAACTGTCTTCTATAAACTTCTATTCCCTTGATTTAGATTTCATTTTGTTGAAAGGGAGACAGAACATCCCTTCACGTCCACATAGTTCCTCTGTTCCACTGCCATTCGCTCCGCCAGTAGCTCTAACCTGAGACTGGGATGTGCCACTGACAGTCTCTGACCCCAATTGACTTTTGGCCCCTGTCTGACACCAACATTTGGGGATTGATTGGAAGTGAATTACAGCAGCAGCAGCTCCTCGGTGGGAAGGAAAGAGAGAGCGAGAGCAACAATAGGGAGGGTGGAGAGGAAGAAAGAAAAGAAAGAAAGCAAGAGAGTTGCAGTTCCTTTGATGCAAAGGCAGTAACGAAGCAGCGGCATCACGGTCAAGGCAGAGTGAGGGGATGTATGTGAGAGGCGAGAGGAGAGGGAAGAAAGACGAGAATACAGAGCATAGTCAGAGTGTGTGTGTGTGTGTGTGTGTGTGTGTTTGTGTTAGAGAGAGAGGGAGGAGAGTGTCAGAGGGAGTCCCCCCCCCTCATTAGCTCAGTGAGACCCAGAGCTCAGTGTTTACCACAAGCAGCCAAAGGGCCGGGTGGCAGCCTGGCCAGCCAAGCTCCTCGCAGCACTGCTGGCATCTCCAGCCAGCAGAGGGGAACATCCTGGCTATGTCAGTGACACTGTTAAAGCTTTCGCCAGCACAGGCAGGAAACGCACGGGGAATACAGTGAATTCCTGTAATCATTGAACGAAGCATTCTTATAGCTTCAGAGTTTGGCTCAAATTGCCAGGAAAAGTAAAAATGCGGAAGAAACTTTTCCAGCGACGTCGGCACTGACTTGACGAGATGCCATCTTTGTTTGCCAAATTCTCCTTAAAAGTTGTGGTGACAGTGGACCCAATGAACATGTGTAATAATGTCAAAGGTGTTGCTCATAAGTCCACTGACTTATAGCCGATAGTTTGGATTTTCTGGTGTGTAACTCCTTAAATTCGGTGACCTGATCGTTAGTTTGACAAGATGTCTTAAGACCAAGTCAGTTTCTTTTTTTTTTCTTTTAAGATTATTTTTTTGGGGCGTTTCCGCCTTTAATGGATAAGACAGCTAGGTGAGAAAGGGGGAGGGAGAGGGGGAAGACATGCAGGTCCGATTCGAACCCTGGTCCTCTGCGTCGAGGCATAAACCTCTATGTTTATGTGCGCATGCTCCACCCACTGAGCCAACCCGGCCACGACTAAGTCAGTTTCACCCTTGGGTTAGGGTTCAGGTTAGGTTATAGATGGGAGTTGCAGAGAGGACTGGTTGAGGGTATGACTAATTTGTTGTTTGGATTCGTGTTAACAAGGGGAAGGGGAAACACAAATCAACGGGAAATAGACTTCAATACAATAATTTAGTCACAGAATATGATGTAGCACCAGCCTACAATGTCTGCTATCATTGACCTCATTTCCAGCTGGAGCAGTTTTTTTGTAAAAAAAAAAGGAAAAGAAAACTCAGATAAACTCAGTGTATGCTACTTTCCCAACACCAAATGGTACACAGACAAAGTTAGCAACTAGCTGGTGAACACATTGGAAAATGTTTGTGTGTTCTTGTGGCCTTACCGATGATGGATAATGCTAGCTCATGTTAGCACATTTTCAAGAAAGTTAGATATTGCTGTATAAAGGACATTACTGACTCATTTCACTATTGTTACATTTTAGTTTTACTGTTTACCCATAATTATCACTTTTGCCCCCCAGTGGCTGTGAGGCAAAAGTCACATAGGCTAGCTTTATAAGTTTTGTGATTATCTTATATTTGTGATTAGAGATCTTAGCATAACAAATCTGTGTCCCTAGTGTTAATGTTTGGAGGAGCTCCAACCTCTGACATGTTGTATAAATGTTGCAGACTAGTCCACACGTACATCCTTTCCGTAAAGAAAGAAAAAAAATGCTTTTGCTTATTTGTATTTTTTTAAACCAATCACAATCGCTAACCCTAAAATGCAGCAACAGTGGACTTGCAAAATAAATAGTGGAGAAGACAGCGGAAGAAAAGAATGCCGGCCAAAAACGCAATCCAAAGGGAGACTCCAAGATATCCAAGGTCTACATTCGGTGAGTCAGACTAAGTTTTCAGTGACCTAAAACGCAGTTTGTGTGTGGACGAAAGGCCAACACTCTAAAAAAAAAAAAGCTACAGTTTAAAAAAATAGCCATTTAAGTGTGTACCAGGCCTAAAGGCTGGAGAAATTCAACTGTCAAACCCGCTCTGTAAGAGCACTGACTCCCACTGCTAGCTTGGCACAATCGCTGTATTTCTGACCTACAGTCCCTGCCATCAGCACCGGCACCACAGGCACAAATCTACACTTTAAACTGGCCCTTGATGCCCACAGCTTACACTGGCAGTGACAGTGTAACTGATGCCAACCTCCTCTGAGCCTGAGACGGTCCACTGCCTCTCATTTAGATGACAGAGGCGGTCCAGCAGCCAAAACACACCTCTGATCCAACTGGAGAGACAGTGGCTTGAGAAATAGAGAACACAGGGTGCAGCTCGAGCCACAAAGCTGTTGTGTCCGAGGTCACTACAGATGGTGTTGAGTTTGAATTACACCTTACCTCCTTTTTCCTCTTCTTAACTTTGGGCATTTTCCCCTCTTTCATCTTTTTGGGCTTCTTCTTCTTTTGTTGTTTGAGGGAGTCGTTGTCAGAGAAGAAGCTGTCGAGGGGTGTGAGGGGAACAGCGTTGCGCTCCCCATCGTCATCCTCATCTGGACGCAGAAACAAAAACATTATCTGAGGAACACAATGTAGTATACTGTACATCGAGTATTTAACACGATAGGTTTGGAAATGTGGCTGACGATGTTGAGTTTGAGGACTTTACAGCCAATTCAGCTTGTAATGAGCCTGACTCGTCATGTTTGGCTTGAACACGGATTTGTTGGTAATAAAAAAAAAATTAAATCAACAACAATTTTGTCACTTATCAAAGAAAAAATGTCAAACGTTGACTGGTTCCAGCAACTTTAATGTGAGGATTTGCATCTTTTCTGTTTTATATCATTGTTAATTGTTAATATTTGGGTTTTGGACAGTTGGTGAGACAAAACATATAGTTATATAACTTTTAACACAAAAATGAACAGCTTACTCACAGGGCAAAACTATTTGTGACACAAACTATTTGTTCTTTCATTCATTCTTCCTGTTACTCCTGACAGTGGTCCCTGTCATGCAACAACAACAACAACAACAAAAATCCTGAGAAACTGAGAAAAAAAATAAAAAAATAGCGTGATACAAACTTTTGATCACACCGCCCAGCACTAAAAACAAGTAATCCAAAAGATAAAAAAAGAAAAGATGAATCGATAATGAAAATAATCATTAGCTGCTTGTGAAAGAACAGCAAAGTGAAAGTCAGTTTTTGAAAAGAAAAAAAAAAATGATGAATTGTTGCCAGACCGACAGGAGCACTTGGCAAAATAAACCTCGTAATCACACATCATTGACTGTGTATCAACTTTACCCGTCAAAGCACAAATAGATGGAGTGCATGCCCTGCCGCTAAATGGAAACTCCCTGGAGGACCACTGAGGTATACTGAGCAGATCTTCTGCCTTTAATGCTTGCTGGGACTAGAGCGACCTGCTGCTGGTTGTCAGCTGTACTGTCTCAGAGCTGCTGTGTACAAACGGGGCTGACTGCTGAGCGCAGCAGACTTCAGTGATGCCATAGTGGGTCACAGAGGAGTAAGTAAGGAACGGAGACAGTCCCAAACAATACATCACTATAAAGAGACACGCAGAGAAGTACACGCAGGATGCAACCGCCCCGTAAAGGTCGACCCGATCTCGTTCTCTCTCTCTCCGACTGTCTTTCTGTCTCTTTCCATCTCTCTATCTGCGCGTCTCCCTTCGCTCTCTCTGTGTCTCATGCAGACAGACTGGAGGGCATGAAATATGCAGCACATGTATCAGAGTCAATCAGCCAACACTCTCGCCCTGCAGTCTACCTCTCCCCTGGGCAGCTGGAGTGAGAAGTTGGGGAGGAGGGATTCCTGTGTAGTAGACACACAAACCCCACCAACCACTTATCCCCTATTTAGCAAAGCTAGCAGGAGGCACATCCACCACACACACACACACACACACACACACACACACACACACACACACACACACACACACCAGTGATTTCAAAGCTTTAGTGGCAATGTCAGGCTCAATGTGTTTCCTTTGACCATCAGATGAAGTGTATGACCCCTTCTTCAGAGCTAATTGGGGGTTTCTTGCACTTTATGTGTCCGATATTTTTAAAGTAAAGCTGCTGACTGACAACATTTTTTTAATGGTCGTAATTATCTTACATGTCAAAATGCAAGTAGTGAGTTATGTATTTAAAAGCATCTAAAACAGCATTTACAGCAATACAATTGAATTGATCTATCTATCTATCTATCTA
This sequence comes from Perca fluviatilis, assembly GCF_010015445.1. Taxonomy (NCBI): domain Eukaryota; kingdom Metazoa; phylum Chordata; class Actinopteri; order Perciformes; family Percidae; genus Perca; species Perca fluviatilis. Next base: position 28,598,200 of record NC_053115.1, read on the forward strand.
TCTATCTATCTATCTATCGATCTATCGATCTATCTATCTATCTATCTATCTATCTTGGACTCGTTGGTATTTGGACTTGGACTTGTCTTGGACTTGGCCATTGGAGTTGCCAAATATTCTAGTTGGTCTCGAATGAGTCCAGCACTATATGCTTTTGTTCTAAAGTAACTTCCTCCTTCAAAACAAAACCTCAGATGAAGCGTGCTTGTTCAGAAAGCAGGTATTAGTTTAATTCAAAATCCATCTACAACAGGCATTGAGATTGGTTGCCTGGTATACGCCTGGCTGCAACATATTCCTCAATCATCAGGCTTCAATCATTTTCATTTTGGCCACAGACGCAGTGTCAGCGAGCCCTTTGTACTATGAATTCTTCAGGACAAGTAATAAGTTCAAGAATGGGAACATTTCCATTTTATATTTTAAGTAAATAATATGGCTTGATTTGGCTTTCTTTTTGATTATTCAGTCCTTCCAGAAAAATGCGGAGTTTTTTTGTGATTTTTGCGGGCAAAAATCCTTAATTATGTGGCACATTTTTTTGCGATGGAATATGCGGGATATTTATGCAATTTTATGCGATGAAATTGCGGGAGCTTGCAAAAACTGCGGTTTGATGAAAAACAAAAAAAAAGTGATTCCCCAACCCCCTGCTTTTCGATGATGTTCACGTCGCGTAATTACGTCACTTCATAACGTCCCCATGGTAACAGGGGAAAATGGCTGCTCTTGTGTCAAGTAAACGCAACATTTGAAAAAATGCGGCCCCCGCATAAATATGCAAAACTGGCTGATTATGCATTGAATTATGCGATCGCATAATCGCGTTTTTCTGGAGGGACTGATTATTACAAATAATAAAGCAAAATTATCATCTTAATAGAAGATACTGTCTCTCGCATTACATAAATTATTAACAGGTATGTAAATGGTCTTGAAGAGGATTCTTTTCTTTCTGTCTCGGTACTGACTGCCTCTCATCTTGACTTGGACTCTAAAATTTTTGGACTTGGTCTTGACTCGGTCTCGACTAGTCCTGGTCTTGGACTTGTCTTGGACTCGACAAAGGTGGACTTGACAACAGCCCTGCCTCACACACAGATCCATGTGCTCCTCTCTCCTTTATGTCTCTCTTTTTTAAATAAAGCCTTGAGTTTATGTATTCAGTATCTCAAACAGGGAGCTCTTTTGCATCTCAGGTGTATGTAAGTCTATGATGTATGCAAGCCTTGCATCTCACTGAGATGTACAGACGATGACATGGCTCAGATGCAGATGTAGAAGGCTCTGGATTACTGAAAGCACACAGTCTGCACCTCTTGTCTCAATGAGTGACATGTTGACCACACATCACTGATTATAAGCACCAGATGATGCCGGACTGTGTGTCCCTTGCTCTGTTTTCTGAACAATAGATCACTCTAACTTGACAGTGGTGATGCAGTGTTACTGATGTAGGTTTTAAAAGTTCAATTATGTGCAGCAGAGCAGACTATGTCCTTTCCAGCCATGTTGGTGGCATGCTAGGGATGGCAGTGTTGGTTTGTTGATCGCTCAGTCCACCAATTTGGTCCAGATTGAAATATCTCAACAACTACTGGACAGATTTCCATGACATTTTGTAGAGACATTCATGGTCCCCAGAGGATGAATCCTAAAGGACTTTCCCTGTAGCGCCACCATTTGGACGAAGTTTTCACTTATTCTGTAAAATATGTCAACATCTATACTGGATTAAACACTACAACATTTTGTACAAACATTCATAGTTCCCAGATGAAAAAATCCTAATGGCTTTGGTGATCCTCATACATTTTTTTTGTTTTTCAGCATGAGGTTGACATTTGTAGTTTTGAGTGAAATGTCTTAACAATTTTTGGATGGATTGCCACGTAATTTGGTGCACACATTCATGTAATCTTTTTTTTTAATTTGCCCAAAACTTTGGGTTTAAGACCAAATAATGATTAGCAAATGTTAGCATGCTAAACTAAAACAGTGAACAGATGCTTAACATCAGCATGTTAGCATCGTCATCGTGAGCATGTTAGCATTTAGCTCAAAGCACCCCTTGTGCCTGAAGTACAGCCTCGAAGCTGTGACGGTTGTCGTTAGAAAGCAAATAAAAATGTACAAATGGTCTCTCAGTAATGCACCTCGTGTATAGGCAGAAGGTGTGGCAGCAATGCAGTTGATTGAAAAACAAAAGATGTCTGTGTTTAACACCTACATTGCCATGTAATCTGAAACCTGCCGACAGTAAATGGCCTGTGAAGTCCCCAAAGGGAAGGCCATCAGGGGAATGATAATCTCTCTGCTTGGTGAGTGGACCAGGCTGTGCCGGGTGTTGGAAAAGAGGGGGGGGGGCGCTCAGTCATGTGGCACAGGGAGGTCTGGCACTAGGTTCTGTTAGACAGAGGAACAAAGCTCCACTTGGCAAAAGAGCCTTCTGTAAAGTGTGGACGGATGGCACAGACACAGTCCTGACCTTCCTGCAAGGGCTTGGCCACCGGACTGACCCATTAGAAGGGAGATTCATGAGCGACTCGCAAGTGAGGAAGCTAGAGTTTACTGGAAAGCACATTAGCCCTTTCTCTGTTGGCCCCTGTGTGGAAATGCCCACTTAATGTTGCCCAGCACTGCTTGCTAAGGAGGTGGAAAAAACGGAGCCACCGCTTTTTCTCTCTTCATTGATCAAGTGCTTATAGCTTAGGCCTCAAACGCCTTCAGAAAAAAAGACACCCATAGACTATTATTAGAAAATGTAATCATCAAAGTGATGGAAGGATAAAGACCAAATAGCACCATTAAAAGTATATCTATCATAGACAATATATGCACAAGATCATAATGTGTGCAATATAAAGAAGATATAAAACAGACTGGAATGCTGCACCGCTCATCTGCAAATACACATTAAAAAAACCTGCATCTTTCAAGCACAGGCTTTGTGCACGCGCAGCAGGGAAAAAAAAATGGTGTCAACTTTCACAGTGAGGGATCCAAAAATAGAGCTCTTTCCAATTGGGGATAACATTTGTAGGCACACCAAAGCTCATGATAATCTTTCAATTTTAGGGAAGAACAAAACAATTAAAACAGAAAACACAATGGAACAATCTGTGACAGTGTGAGCACCCGGAGTGAAACAAAAGGAATTAGGACACTTTATGTGCCACAACAAATAAAGGCTGTGATAGCATAGCTTTTAGGGGTCTGAAATCCCCCTAGGATGTGCTTCTACATTGTTGTGTTTTAATTGCATGGAAGCATCTTGATGTCGGGAAAAATCTGACCTGGATTCCTGACCCTGTCTGTCACTTTGATGCCTGTTGATGGAGGTCGTAAACTGTCTGAACACTGCTTCCTGTATCAGCAGCATGACAATGGAATCGCAACACTGATATGATATGACCAAAAAAGAAGACAGCAAAGACATTTACCACCGTTACCGTGCGGATATCTTCATTTAGCCACAGAAAAATCTTCATTAAGACGTAATAAATACATATTATTGTCTAACTGTCAGTACATTTACCCTTCACTACATAGTGTGTCGTCATAAGGGATGGCCATGTTAAAGAGTCCCTTTGATACGTTTATAGCCAACAACGTAAAATAAAAAAATAACAAAATATTAAGGCAGACGTAAATCAATTTCTTGCTGACACATGAAAACGTTTTGATTTTTCAAACTGGATTACTATTCACACATCCTCACTAACCTGCCATAACCAATTCCACCTTACCTCTCATATACATGTTTAACCAACTACAGGGTTATTAGGGACACGCATCAGTGCTTGTGTTCTCCCTCAGGCTACGACTGGCAGTCATAGATGATGCTTCAACACTCAAACACACTCTCTCTTGTCTCCCCCCTTCTCTAACTCTGTTTGTCTCTCTCTGTACTGCACACCATCCAGTGCAAGCCTGTTGGTATTATTCTGGCTTATGAAAAACATTGTGTAGCCTATAGGAAAAAAATGGCAATACCTACAAACCTGTCAATTTGATAGAAAATCATGTTTTAGTCATAGATAGAAATGATAATATGCAGATGATATACTTCCATTAATATAGCCCCTTTGTTGTGACAGTGATACAGTACTAAATACACCAGCATTTGATGCTCAAGACCTTTAAAACGGGCATGAACAATGAGCAAGAAATGCACCATTTTCACCAACCATGTTGGTGAAAATGATTCATTAAATGTTTTTTTCTCTAAATATTCCTTGGACCTTTTCAGGAGATGGCCTATTGCATGGGACTGTCTGAAGTACCTCCGTATAGACCATACACTCCTTTTTAATGTAGTTGTGTGTAACATATTATCACTAAACAGCAATTAGAGGCAGACCAATGGCTGGAGACATTTCATTGGCTTTTTACACTCAACTTTTACTTTCACTCAATCTAATGTTTTAACCATGAAACGTTCCACATTGGGACGTGAAAGAAAAGAAGAGGGCAAAGCAACATGTTTTAGGTGTTGCCCTTGACATCGAACCATCGAATCAGCCCATGCCTCAGAGCGAGCTGCAAGAGAAGAAGAAAATAGGAATCTATTCACTGCACTGGCCAAATTGACCCCGTGGCATAAAGATTACTCATGCCCAGTAGAATGCACTTCATCACCTCAGCCTCTGACACACTGGACCAGGTAACAGATCCTTAGCCCTTTAGGACTCGGTTTGACTGGGATGTACATTTTGATGAAGCTGGCTCCTGGCTGCTCATGACAGACACCCTACAGTTACAAGTTTGACTGCATGTTAAAGTCATGGCGGCTCATCTCTTTACCTAATCCCATCATTGGTTTATCATATCACCGAGCAGACATTATGATGCCTCTAGGGCTGCAACTGAACTGTTGTTTTCATTGTCGATTAGCCTGTGGATTATTTTGAATGTAGATCTGTGTTTCCCAAAGCCCAAGATGACGTCCTCAAATGTCTTGTTTTGTCCACAACTCAAAGATATTCAGTTTACTGTCATAAGAGAAAAGAAACTAGAAAATATTCAATTTAAGAAGCTGGAATTAGAGAATTTTTACTTTTTCCTTTAACAAATTATTCAAACCGATTATTAAAATAGTTGGCGATTCATTTAATAGTTCACAACTAATCGATTATTCGATTCATCTTTGCAGCTCTAGATGCAGCAGTCAAGAAAATCCAAATCTTAAACTACTACTATAGAAAACATCATTTTAGTCAGCTCAACACTGTGACTGGGATTTCCCAAAACTAATCAGGTGCTTTAACTGTTTTACCAGCACAGCTATTAGGACAAAGACTGGTTGAGTGTATGGACACCGGCCATAAGCCCAAAGAAAACAAAATGACCACAAATTGGCGAGCGTCTTGTGGACAGGTCATTTATTAGGGAATCTTAACATCCCCTGTGCCTTGATTAGTTTTTAACATCTTTAAGGATTAGAAAATGTCAATGTATAGCCTACAACAATTGGTTCATTGCCAAAGTGGTTGACAGATTCATTTTACAGCCACAAGAAATACTGCACACACTTGGCTGAGAACTGAAGCTGAGCTGTGTGTGGAGAATGTGGGTTAGAGTTAATTTCAGTTAGTGTACGACCTAGAGCTAAAGGGATGTTGATGACCTGACCATGGTCATCATCAACAGTGCACAGGATCAAGGTAAAGGTACCATGGCACACCATAAGCACTGTTTACTGTTAGCCTACACGTGGCTTTCACACCTCTGCGGCCATGCAGGGCTAGGAAAAAAAAAAAACATTAAAGTTGGAGCATCCTCCTGGTTAGAAGTGGAAACAGCACAGCACACGCATCACACATATAACAAAACCAACACGGATATGTTGTCACGGTAGCCCGTTTCTAGGCGACTTAAAAGCATATGCACACATTCATTGAGAAACATCACAGCGTACACTGACACAGCACCGAATACATTGTCATGGTTTTAAACAGCTTCTCTGGACCTAACTTGTGTGTTTGGACTTGGAGCTGACAGCCATTCACTTATACACGCATGCAGCCTGTGAAAGAAAAAAGAAGAAGAAAAAAAAAAAGACAGCCTCCAGAAACCGTGCAGCAGGGTTTTCATCATGCCCCCAAAAAATCAGGCTGGATGTGAGGACAGCCAGAGGCAAATCCAAAAACCCCGATCCCACTTTTAAGACACTAGGTCGTGCAAAGAAATAATAGCATGACTGTGCTTATTGCACACCACCCCTCCTCCTCCTCCTCCTCCTCTCTGGTCTCAGGAACGCAGGACAAGCCCTTTTACCCGCATTCAAGGCGTAGCGGCGCAAAAAAAGAATCTGAAGGACACCCCGCCTCCCCCCCCACCCCCCCCTTCCCCTCACCTGGCATATCGTCTTCAAAATCCATGTCGTCTTGTCCCTCGTCTTCATTACTCAGCGACCCCGGCATCTTTATCTCATAGCCCCCAAACCCCTTTTAGGCTGAGAATACTGAAAGTTAACCCTCCAGACGCCGCAGCCCAGTCTCTTTCTTCACCCAAAAACAAATGTAGGCTATTCCTCGCTCAGTTATAAAAAAAAAATGTAAAGAAAAAAATACATTTTATTTCTTTTTTTTGTTGCAGTAAATCTGGGGATTTTTCTCCACGAGTAAAAAAAATTAAATAAAAAAAAAAATATTAATTTCCACTGATCTCTATCCAGGTCTTCCAGTCTGAAAAATAAGAAAGACAAAAATGGAACACACATGCCCAGATTGTGACGTCTGGTCTGTTGCCATGACGATGCATCCCATAATTTCACCCACAACTAGTTAGTCATGCTCTCTTAGTAACCACTCTAACTAGTAGTGTGCAAAGAAAAGAAAAAAAAACACACCGCGAGGCAACGCCATGCATGCGCCGCTAATAGGCGGATACAGTCCCGCGCCTGTCGCCTTCCCGTTCCCTTTTGGAAGTCCGGAGAATGGAGACAGAAACTTCTGCTGCTTCACTGTTCATGCACAACCTTTACTCTACATATGAAGCCAGGCTGTAGGAAGGAAACAAACACGCTTGTTCTTTTTTTATTATTATTTTTTTCCTTAAGGGAACAGGGTTATGTCATTTAATAGGTTTTGGTCTAATTTCGGTTTTAATTAACGCCTAATAGCTAAATGTAGAAATAACCCGAATTTCTTTTTTCAAAACTTCCACTTTTTCCCAGACACGAAAAGCCTGATGGCTGCATGCTGTGAGCGGAGTCCTGGCTGCCAGTGGGCTAACTGTTGTCAAGGTTACCACAGCTGTAACAAGAGGATGCCCCACGGAGAGCTCGCCAGAGAGAACACGAGTTTCAACTGCACCTAAATGTATCAAAATACACGAACCAGGAGCCGGAAGGGTCCTGCTGAACGCACACGTTGCAGTGGAAGTTTCATTTCCAAATGTTCCCGTTGGGTTTAATTTTAGACTTTTTAGTAATTATAACCGGCTTAAATTGTTTTGTTTCACCTTTTTTCCTCTATTAACATAATGCACTTAACTACTTTTAGGTTACCGTTATTACTTCGGTGGCTCAGATATCTGTACACAGGGCACCAAAGCAGAAGAAACAGAGTGTCATTGGAGAAGCCCCAGTTGGTTAAGGTAAAATAAGAAAATAATAAAAAAAAATATATATATATATATATTTATTTATTTTTTTTTCCATTAGGATTGTCTTAATTGTGCAACTGAATGATTATTACAACAGCATACAGTGTTATGTTCATATCTCCGGTATGTACAGAAGCCTCTGTGTGTGATGCCCAGAGAACAAAAAAAATTTATAATAATAATAAAATAAAAATGACAACGGATTTTCTTTTCTAGTTTGAAATTTTATTGAAAGTGGTGTGAAGTTTAATCTTCATCCTCCTCCTCCTCCTCGTCCTGGTTGATCTGGAAGTAGCGCAGCTCATAGCTCTCCTTGGTGTTGGCCACAACCCGCAGCCAGTCTCTGAGGTTGTTCTTCTTCAGATACTTCTTGGTAAGATACTTCAAGTACCTGCAAGAGATGAGGAGGAAGGGGATACCATCATAGAAGTTATTAGTCAAAAGTACACGTGGGTCATATTTATATTCCTAAAAATCACTTTGAATCTGCACCAGAGAGTTTGCAGGTCTGCAGTCGGTTATGCGATTGGTCCAAGAAATGGGTAAACTAACTAATGTCAAACAACTTGTGACAGTTGAGACAAGTCTCAACATAACATGTCAACAGTATGCATTTAGCTATAATGCAATTAAACGCTGATGCCATTATAGGGTAAAGCAAGTGCATTGTAATTTTATTTATTTTGGATTATTAACTGGCCTGAGATCACATAAAAAGGTCATTTGAAATAATACAAGCACTTTCCAAATGACTTACCAAATTCAAGTATACGCAGATTAAGGCAGGGTTGTGTGTCACTTGCAGAAATGCAGTCAATGTATATTTGAATAAAAGGATAAAAACGGCAGATATACCATATGTAGGAAGCTACAAATAATTATACTGGATATACTAACAGCAACATCTCCCAGTGACTTCTTCCAGTCATATATCAAGTGCTCCATTTAAGAATAAAAGTGGCAGAGTCCCCCTCTGGTGGCCGTGTTCCTAGCTCAGACAGAAAGTTTGTAGTCTTAATGCAGCATTTAATGTGTCTGTGTGTGTTTTTTTTTCTTCAATTTGTTCACGCAAATTGATGTTCAGGTATATTATAATTATTATTACATTTAGGGTATGTTGATTTTGGTGACATTGTGATGATTTGTTATTTATTTATTTTAAGATAATTTTTTGGGGGCATGTTTTCCCTTTATTAGATAGTGACAGTGGATAGACAGGAAACGTGGGAGAGAGATGGGGGATGACGCGCAGCAAAGGGCCGCAGGTCAGACTCGAACCCGGACCGCTGCAAAGGACTCAGCCTACATGGGGCGCACGCTCTTAATGGGTGAGCTAGAGGCCGCCCCACATGATTTTGGACAGCATCTGTCGTCCTGTTATCCCACTTCACCTTAGTGGAATATGCACATATACACAGTATATACCTAGAGTAAACGTGGATTTTGTTTGTGGTTGCTGTGCAACATCTTTTCAAAAAAATAAATTAAAAAAAATAAATAAAAGTCCAGGTATCTAGGATAACCCGCAAACCTTGCAGAGAATAGGACTTTTTAAAAATAAAAAACATTTTTAAATGCTAGGTCACACTAAGGAAAGCACAGGTGTCACTACAAGTAATGTAGCTGCTTTTGGTTTCAGGGTATTGGTATTGTGCATGCTGGCTCACTGTCACAGCACTTTGAATAAAACAGTGCCATCGTCAATGTTATGGACCTTTTTCACAGCAGACATTTTGACTTGTCATAGTAGGAGAAGCACAGCTGAAATTGATAACCTTAACGATGGTTCAATCCCATCTAGTGTCCCAGTGAGTCAGCATGCACAATACCAGGGCCTCTCCTAAGTGGAATGCAGCCATCATCAATGGTTTTGAATATACCTGTGCTTTTCCTACCATGACATGTCTGCTGTGAAAAAAAGGTCTATTAGTAACACCTGTGTCTTTTCTACTTAGAAAAGTCAAAATGTCTGCTGTGAAAAAGGCCTGCAAATTTTTTTTTCTGCTCCGCAAACAAAATTCCCCTTCCATTGTATCGGGCTGGTGGCACAGGCCTGTGCAGCAAAGATCTCAAGATACTTCTACAAAGAAAACCAAAACTAACTGCATGGCTAGATACCACTACCAAATCAAGTGCAGAAATTGTCTGGCGACAATGAAATTTTAAATCTCCCATTTCCAAAGGCTAAAAGTACAATGTAACAGGAACCTTTTGAGACAGTACTTTCCACTTATTAAACGTCATCTTATTTACGTCTCTATTTTTTAGAAGGAATGGAAACCCAACACTGACATACTGTGGTAGTCTTCACCCTGGGTTTGACCACATCAAGTCCATTCACAAATGCGTGGGTCAGGACGGTGAGGTGCGTACGTCACAGTCCTGACCTCCCACGGACCCTAATGTGTTTAAACACCTTCAAAGCTTCAGTCAGAACCACAGTCATTCCATCAATGCTGTAGTGTCGCTTTGCCAGACCCTCCTCCACAGCGCTGCGGTGGAGGGTCTGGCCAGTCCACAGCATTCCCGGGATGGAAGAAAGGAAAAAAATAAAATAAAAACGTGCTCTGGTTTATTGGCATTTCTTTAAACCAATCACAATTGTCTTGGGCGGTGCTAAGCACCGGACGCAGGTACAGTACAGGTACAGGTGCAATATAGCCTCGGGAAGGAACTTGTTTTGGTGGAACACGTGCACGTAGGGAGGCAAGCTCTGGAATTAAAATGGCTGTGGAGTGTGCGATGAGAATGTTACTCAAAAATAAAAAGATAAATAGCATAATTTGATTGTCGGTTCTAGCTCGGAGGATGTTTCCCGTATCAACCGCAGTCTAGAAGGTCAACGTGAGGGACACCCGGCCGAAAATGAGGGCCATCCGGCGGAACCGGAGCCATCGTGTAAATGAAACGTCATCGATATAGACTACCAATGCTGAAACTCAAACAGTTGTTTCCTGTGTTTATGGATGAACATTTTAAGCAGATTAAGCCAATTTCCAATCAAGTTCTGCCATCTTGATCACATTTGTAAAACTGAAGTACATTCAGTTGACAACTTTAAGTCATTGTTTTAAAACATAAATGTCGGGCTCTGTTCTTCACTCACACACACACACACACACACACACACACACACCCCCCCCCAAAAAAAAAAAAAAAAAAAAAAAAAAAAAAAAAAAAAAAAAAAAAAAAAAAAAAAAAAAAAAAAAAAAAACACACACACACACCCCCCCCCCACACACACCCACACACACACACACACACACACACACACACACACACACACACACACACACACAAAAAAACACACACAAAAAATTTTTATTCCACCAATGATGGGTATCGGTACCAGTAATGTCCTTATATGGTTTTGTTTTTTTGGATTTTATTTTTAGTTTGTTTTCAGATTGTGTTTGCTAGTTTTATAGTTTCAGCTTTTCTGAAAGGTTTATTTTTATACATTTAGTTTCACAGTAGTTTTGTTTTTGTTAGGGCCAGGCATAATATCTCAGAAGTATGTAGCTACATATACATCAACAAATTTTTAATTATTTTTCGCTACTTTAGTGTCTGATGTGAAGCGATTACGGCGCAGCGCCATCGCATGTCAAGTCCAATCTATTTCTGTGGTTCAATGTCACGAGAGTTGACGGAAATTCATGGCGTCTCCTTTTTTGAGTGACATGACTACAGTGTGCGTCAAATAGGTGTAAAAAAAAAAAAATGTCTAAGAAGAGAATAAAAGTGTGGCTCCATTCTATCAGGCTAGATACAATGTATGCAAAAAAAGGACATTGTTGCCAAGACAAATTTGATAAAACACTTGAACGTGCATGGAATAAATTGAAGAGCAGAAAGTTGCTCAGTGTTCAACTGACTAACTGTACAGAGCCTCCTTCAAAATCTCCTCCATCCCAGATTACTGAGGACTGCGCTATGATGAGTGCAACTTTAGTAGGTAACCTTTAGAAAAAAAAAAACATACAAATTTGGCCAATTTGAACATAGTCGTTTACTTAAAATAACGTTACTGTAATAGGTGCAGTGACTTAGCTCATGGCTATAGACAGCTAGCTCATGGCTATAGACAGCTAGCTAAATCGAAAGCAGAAAGGATTGATTAAGATAGATAGTAACTGATCACCTTGAACTAACGTAGGTTAGCTTTTTAAAATTGTGCTTATCCATTGGGTTGAGTGGCTCAACAGCTCAGCTATCTTTTTCTCTCATTACATTAGCCTCTGCCCCTGTATTTGTTTGCTGTCTACTCAGTTTTATTTACTAATTTTATTTTTGTAATTATTTGTTGTTGAAACAAATGTTGAAACAAATGAAATTCACTACATTTTTCATTCTCTTTAACAAAGATAATGGCAAATGGGGTGGGGATTCTAATTATTTGGCTGCTTTAGGAGACGTGTACAAACAATCCCTTTAAAATTAGACAAACCGTGGAATCCCACATGTCCGTGACATGCAAAAACACAAATAATTCAGTCGCCGGATGTTACAACACTGATAAGAGCTGAACTGTGTTTTGTACCTCTTTGAGAAGGGAACTTCAGAGTTCACGGCAATTTTACTCTTGCTCCTTTCAATGGACACCACACCTCCGCCGAGGCTTCCAGCTTTGCCGTTCACCTTGATGCGCTCCTGCAGGAACTGCTCCTGTTGAGTGCATTGGACACAGAAAGTCACATCCGGCCAGGGTTAGCACACATAACCCCAAAACTAACAGAAATAATTTGAAATTTCTGTAACAAATGGTTTGATGTACAGTTACAAAAGAGTCTCTTTCAAGTACTGACAGGTGACACATTATGGTTGGCATGTTTTTTTTGGTGTCCATTAAAAAACAGTGGATAATAGTGTACTTTCTTTATTCCAAACTGACTGTAACCATCAAATCCAATGACTTGAGATTGATCCCTCTGATACGACCGCACTGGTTGATACTCAGTGTCTGACAGCTGCTGCTGTTTAACAGATAACATGTCTCTTATAATGTCTAAACTGGTCTACTTACAAAGTTGGCAGCATCCATGATGCCATCCTCCACAGGGTGAGTGCAGTCCAGGGTGAACTTTAGGATCTGCTTCTTCCTCTTCCCACCCTGCTTCCTGACCACCTGCTTTTTCTAGCACAGAAACGGAGAATGTTAGCTACTCAAACAAGCACAAACAACCACCATAGCATTATGTAACTCTAAAACAGCTAAAAGGACGCGAAAAACAGCATATGTGATTCGCCATCGTGTTTCCAAGGCTGTACACGACACAACTTTAAAACAGAGACCTCCGAATTTTGTATAACCCATAAACGTTGCTAGCGATGTTTCACTGCTAGCTAGCGTTAGCGTTAGCCCAACGTGGCTTTAGCCTACACAGTAAACAAAGCTGGAAAAAAAGAGGCTAAAACATCCGTGGCTCCTGTAACGCTATCGCTGTAACGTTACACCGGTTAAATGCACTTCTGTTAGTGCAAAAAACAAGTTAAAATACATCGGCAGTATGCAGTTTATTTGATCATTTTACTACTCACAATCGGGGCCATGGCTGGCACATTCAGCAAAAAGGAAGGAGAAAAGGCTGCGCAGGGACTATAATACCCGGCCGCCAAATCGATCGCATCGATTTATCTGGAATTGATTAAGAAAAGTGGATTCAGTTGTACTCAGTGCACTAGCTTTATCTGATACAGAATCAGCTTTAAAGTTTCCAAATAATATATATATATATATATATATTGTATTTCTACACATACAAGAACCACATGTAAACAATAGCGCTATGAGAATTGTACACACAGTAATGCTAATAAATAAAGAATTTTTAAAGTTGGTAATATTTCTGAGGTAGGTGTATCTTTGACAGCTATTTACATGTTTAAATGATGTGTTTAACGCTTTCAAATATATAATTTATTTGAAAGGTGGATGCTTGGTGTTACAGGCTTTGGATTGGACTGACGAAATGGACAGGTTTAAGTGTTCATAATGGTGACAGCCTGTCAATAAACTGTTCCTGTGGCTGGTTGTTTTGGCGAACAGTGTTCTGTGGCGCCTATCGGAGGGGAGAAGCTGAACCAGGTGATGTGGTTGAAAGCTCTGGAAAAAGCTAAGCAAGTGTACCTTGAGTCAAGATTATTTGGTAATGCTTTATTTTACATCCCTCATTTACTAATCATTTCTAAAATGTTTCTTGTTACAGATTACTTAAATTTAGAACTAAGTATAAGGAAAACAGAGCCGTCCACTTAAATTTTTTTTTTAAATTTTGTCTGCAAGTAAGCATACAATTCAACATATATGAAGAATAAAGTTTCCCATAATGAATGAATAATTAATTAATGAATTGAATGGGCTTAGTAGTTATTTTCCATATAATTAACACCAAATTATAAAGTTTTTTAATATCCAAGGAAATGATTAGACAATGATGGACTTGTAAAAATAAAACGTTACCTGTTATTTCATGAAATGCACATTTTTGCTCTTGAATTAGAATTGGATAACCGCTCTAATTATTATTTTTTTTTATAATAATGCTATTTTCTTTTATGCAACCTAACCAAGCTTTATTCATGCAGCACTATTCTAAAACAGAGTTTACAAAGTGCTTAAGGCAATACAAATAATGCTTTATGTGACCAGTTGAAAGTATTCCTCTTTCAGTGTTGCAGCAGATTCAATTATTTGCAATGCTGTCTCCCCCCCTCAGTCACCCTGCCTTTGTTTTCAGGAAGTAACAGCAGTGTGACATTAGAAATAGGACAACTGTCTTTTTAATTTCTATGGCACAGCAATATTAAATGTCCCTTTTGCACTTTGGCAACACACTTGGGGGCTGGCATGAGGTGTGTGCTGCCAGCTGCCTGGCAAAGGGACCCCATCGGCCTACTATCGAAGAGTTTCTGCATTGCTGTCATTCCTGCTGGGAGTAGCTGATAGCACCACTGAAAGGTAAGACAGTGGCTCTCTGTGCTTTCTGTAGACTAGCCTACTGCATTTACAGTAGGATTTGTTGGCTGGATATAATGTTGGTGCTGACAATGTCTCTGATGTTATTTATTTGCCGTCTTTGGATTGTGTGTTGTCACTGAAGCCCCGGGCACTCATTACACATCTGACAAGGTAAGAGACAAAGAAAAAAAGCTTGTTTTTCCAAGTATTATTATTATTATTATGACTGTCTTGATCAAAGTGTTGCATATCACAATTGGATTAGCCTCTCTTATAATAACTGGAATATTTGGACTATAACACACGCTAAAGCTTTACTGTTTAGTGATGTCATGATGTGGCTTTTTAAAACTTGTGAATCAAGTGCTACTTAGTTTGTCATTACTCTGTTTGCAGATGGCAGGAGAAATCTTTACCAACTTGGATAACCTGTGTAATGTGGATTGCACTAATGTCCACCCCCTGGTGTGTCACATGTGCCATGAGCAGTACCAATCCCCGTGTTTATTGGACTGCTACCATATCTTCTGTGCCCGGTGCCTGCGAGGCCGTACCAATGACAGCCGACTCAGCTGCCCCCTCTGTGGGTAAGAGATAGCACTATCGGGACCAATTTAGGCTGGGAATAGATGATCGATCTTGAAAGCAATGGAAAACCTAAACATATGTTCTTTTTCTCCACACAGATTGCATTATAAACTGGTGCTCTGCTCTGAAACTGCTCTATTCTAACTTATAAGGAAAATTTGGAAAAATATGGAGATGCTGAGTAATTAGCAGGCAATCTCAAACTGTTCAAACGTGATTAAGCTGTTTGAATGAGGGCAAAATATAATTTTGCTCCCTGAATCCCCAGGAGGGTCAAACGTTTTGTGTGAAAAGCCACATTTTCCCCACAGGCCCCAGTTTTGGCCAGCGTTGCTCAAAGGGATTTGTTCCACATAAGTTGATTAGTAGATTGGTTTGGTTCGTGCAGGAGGTTTGAGGAGAATCCCATTGGTCTCAGAGAGCATCAAGCCGCTCTGTTTTGGCTTTAGGGGTGCGGCTCAGTGACCCATTGCTGGCCTGGTCTGGGCAGGACAGACCTGAGTGGCTGGAGCAGCTGCATGGTCATCCCAGTCTCTGATTTAGTCCTTGGCCCCAGCGCTCAACGGGGTCAGCAGGTTCCTCTAAGACCAGTCACACAGCAAACAAAGCATACTGGTATTTGGCACTGGTGCCAGCAGCTTAGGGCAATCAAAATCAGTCACATGATACCAATCCATTTCATTCCCTATTAAGGAATGACTTGTGGGTACCAGTCACCTTCAGGTCTGCAGTATCAAATCACACAGGCATGTATAGAAACAACGTTTCAAAGTGATTATAAGGGAGCCTTTTCTACCTCGTCAGATACAACTTAACCCAGATTTTTCAATCTCTTTTTTTGTGTGGATGCAGACATTTAAATAGTGATGATGGGTTGTCACTGCATTATTCTCACCTGCTCGTGTCATGTCGTTTAGATACAGTTCCATTAATTGATTGATTGATTCACTTTATCATCCCAGAGGGAAATTGGTTTGCAGTGTGTCCACAAAATGTGACACGCACACTAAAAAACATACACATTTAAAGGTCCCATGGCATGAACATTTTTAACATTAATATGCATTCCCCCAGCCTGCCTATGGTCCCCCAGTGGCTAGAAATGGTGATAGGTGTAAACCGAGCCCTGGGTATCCTGCTCTGCCTTTGAGAAAATGAAAGCTCAGATGGGCCGATCTGGAATCTTCTCCTTATGAGGTCATAAGGAGCAAAGTGGCAGTTGGTCAAGCCACACCCCCACCCTCCACCTTGCCCCCCCTCCCCTCCTCCTCAATAGCTACAGACACAGAAGTGTCACATCCTAAGGAAAGCTCATTGTGGGACTGGCTCTCGTGGCTGTAATTCTGCACCAAGGCTGAATTTTGGGAAAGAGACTTCAGATACAGTATTAGGGGACCACTAAGGTCTACATAAAAGAGACTTCAGATACAGTATTAGGGGACCACTAAGGTCTATATAAAAGAGACTTCAGATACATTATTAGGGGACCACTAAGGTCTATATAAAAGAGACTTCAGATACAGTATTAGGGGACCACTAAGGTCTATATAAAAGAGACTTCAGATACATTATTAGGGGACCACTAAGGTCTATATAAAAGAGACTTCAGATACATTATTAGGGGACCACTAAGGTCTATATAAAAGAGACTTCAGATACAGTATTAGGGGACCACTAAGGTCTATATAAAAGAGACTTCAGATACATTATTAGGGGACCACTAAGGTCTATATAAAAGAGACTTCAGATACATTATTAGGGGACCACTAAGGTCTATATAAAAGAGACTTCAGATACAGTATTAGGGGACCACTAAGGTCTATATAAAAGAGACTTCAGATACAGTATTAGGGGACCACTAAGGTCTATATAAAAGAGACTTCAGATACAGTATTAGGGGACCACTAAGGTCTATATAAAGAGACTTCAGATACAGTATTAGGGGACCACTAAGGTCTATATAAAAGAGACTTCAGATACAGTATTAGGGGACCACTAAGGTCTATATAAAAGAGACTTCAGATACAGTATTAGGGGACCACTAAGGTCTATATAAAAGAGACTTCAGATACAGTATTAAGAGACCACTAAGGTCTATATAAAAGAGACTTCAGATACAGTATTAGGGGACCACAAAGGTCTATATAAAAGAGACTTCAGATACAGTATTAGGGGACCACTAAGGTCTATATAAAAGAGACTACAGATACAGTATTAGGAGACCACTAAGGTCTATATAAAAGAGACTTCAGATACAGTATTAGGAGACCACTAAGGTCTATATAAAAGAGACTTCAGATACAGTATTAGGGGACCACTATGGCCTATATAAAAGAGACTACAGATACAGTATTAGGAGACCACTAAGGTCTATATAAAAGAGACTTCAGATACAGTATTAGGAGACCACTAAGGTCTATATAAAAGAGACTTCAGATACAGTATTAGGAGACCACTAAGGTCTATATAAAAGAGACTTCAGATACAGTATTAGGGGACCACTATGGCCTATATAAAAGAGACTACAGATACAGTATTAGGAGACCACTAAGGTCTATATAAAAGAGACTTCAGATACAGTATTAGGGGACCACTAAGGTCTATATAAAAGAGACTTCAGATACAGTATTAGGGGACCACTATGGCCTATATAAAAGCATCCAAAAAGCAGCATGTCATGGGACCTTTAAAAGAAAATCAACAGGTAATCAGAGATATATAGCCCACACATGCAGTGAACAAGACTACACAGCACCACCATGCAGCGCTTATAAATAACAAATATTTAATATGAAAAACTTTGTTGGTTTCACTGAGGACTGTTGTCCTCTTAAAATAGTGTTTCTGCCTAGATGTTTTATAGTCACCCAGATTTTTTCCACGTCGACACTATACTATGAGGTCATTGTTGCGCATTAAATATATATATATGGCTGAACCCGAGGCGACTTCCACATTCATCTGCCTTATAGCTATTTGATATTAACCTGTGTTGAGGTAGATCACGTGTACTACTCAGCTGCATCGCTGAGTCGAAGTAATACCAACAGTGCTTTTATTCACAGCACAATGCACTGAGAGATGAGGGGAAAAACCCTAGGTAATCATTGGTTTTCAATGGAATAAATAACCCTGTGGGTACAGCTGTCTGGGCTCAGGCTACAGGGGCCCGCTGCCTGGCAGATACTATTTCTATCAGCAGCAGCAGTCTGCTAAACAGCTGCTCACTCTAGAACCATGTAATCTAGGAATTCACTACTCCGCTATTAGTAGAACACAATAGATCCCCGTTGCTATGAAAACTAGATAAAACATGCACAGCAGACAGGGCCAAGGGACATTAGCGTCACTCCAACTGAATCCAAATGAGGCAAACAGCATTACGGTTAAATCAAACAGGCCTGTGCAAATGTGGTGAATGCGACAGAAAACTGGCCACTGCATCTGCCAGTGTAGTCCTTATCTACCTGAGATGAAATGGTCATGTTTTAACTATTTGGGTTAACTAGAATTGGCTTTAAATCAGGACTGGTTAAGCTTTTGTTTAATAATAATAATAATAATAATAAAAAAAAAAAACATTTGTTGACAACTATTTTTGATAGTTTGTTTTTTAAGCAAACATTTTTTTTTTCTGGTTCTCACTTCTCAAATGTGAGGATTTGCTGCTTCTCTATGTTTTAAATGTTAGTAAACTGAGTGGCTTTGAGTTTTGGGATTGATGGGAGGCATAAAGGAAGAAATATGAAGATGCCACCTTGGGCTCGGGGAAATACTACTTCAACAAAATGAACATATGAACTGATAACTAATAATCGTGAGTCGCAGCACTAATATATATTTTTACTCGACGATCCTGTAGAAAGTCATGTTAATCTGTAAAAAGCACCCAGACTTTAATCTAAATCCACAAGTATACAATCTGGCTGGGAGCTCTGGCTTCGTTCCTCGGACTAATTATGCAGGTAAATTAGAGGTAAACTATCAATTTGCATAATTTATTTAGCCGATGTCATGCATTTGTCACACAGCGTGTGGTTATCAAAAGAGAAAAAAAGCATCATTTCAATGAGAGATAACAGGGCGCCATCTTCTGGAATGTTACAAGAATGCAATAAACAATGGAGTTAAAGGATTTCTCTTTTAATAACAGCAGTATCCATATGTTTTACAAATCATGTCACGTATATATGCTTGCACGGTTCTTTTCACAACCGTTCACCCGGCGTTTAACTTCAAATGTAAAAAATGGAACAAAAATATGGAGCGATATAAGTACTCTGTTGTCGTTTTTTTTGACATGACATTAATCAATCATCAGTTCATTTAGTCCTTTCAGGTGGTGCTGGCAGTTCATTTGTCCTCTTGATAGCCCTCGGTCTTCATGTCGTTCAGGCCGAGGTCTTCATTCTGCTCAAACGTGCGGGTGTACTTCTCGATGGTGATCTCGGGATCTGGATCCGGGGCGTACACGTTCTGCACGTAGCTGTTCCCCGCCGGGTCGTCCAGGATGATGTGGACGTCCATCTCTCCGGCCGTGATCTTGTCGATCTTCTCCCCGAACTCGTTCAGCTTCTGCTGCCGAGCGGCGGTGCAACTGTCGCCGCACATGAACGGGTTCTTGGAGATGATCAGGTCTTTGATGTCTTTCAGCAGCCCCTCCAGAGTGGTGAACTTCCCGCCCACGGCCGCCATCCCCAGCTCAAACTCCAGCTCGGGGATGGCGACGGCGCACGTCTCCGACTTGAGCACGTCCCGGGTCATGTCCGACGGGTCGGTGAGGTGCAGGGTGATCTTGGTGCCCATCTCCTCCGTGCCCCCGCCCGACTTCACCTCGTTGGTGCGGTGGCCGCAGCTGTCGCAGTTGGTGGCCATGATGATGACCTCCTTGAAGTGGGGGATCTGGACCAGCTTCATGTTGGTGGCGGCCGGCGCGTTGCATTCGGGGCAGTTGGTGTTGAAGGCCAAAACCTCGTCTCTCATGGCGTCGATGTCGCTGGCGGCCGGTTCCTCCTCCTCTTCCAAGTCATCGTCAGCCCTCAGCCCCAGCTGCATGTCCTGCTGCATCGTCCGCTTGAACAGGGACACGGTCAGAGCGTCGTCTTTTTGAGGGGCCTTTGGGTTTTCCACAAAACTGTTGCCGGATGGATCCTCGATCACCAGGGTGAATTCGCTTTCGACCTCTTTTAACTGCCTCAGCTTGTGGATGAATTCGTCGATTTTCTCAGCCACCTCAGGGTCCGCTGCTCGTCTGACAGTCTGGTCCTGCTCCAGCCCCGAAACTGCTCGGTCCAACAGGCCCTCGATAGTAGAAAGTGCCCCTTTCTGGGTGAATGGAGGGATCTCAAAATCCAGCTCAGGGATTCTGGTGGTCGCACTGTCTGATTTAACAACCTCCCTGTTCAAGTCCTGCTTCGTTTTGACTTTCAGTGTGTAACACACGCCTTGGTCCTGAATCCGGCCCGCGGACTGGATCTCCGTGTTTGACCAGTCGCAGTGAGCGCAGCTGAAAGAGCTGATGATGACTTCTTTGAAGAACGGGATTTTGGTCAAAAGCAAACGCGTCATACCGTTTTTAAAGCAGTTCATGCACAGACTCTCGATCTCAGTGGGCTGCCAGTCTGCGCCGTCGGCACTTATCTCCTTGAAAAGGTTCTCACTGCCCTCACCTCGCACATTGTCCTCGGAAATAACAGACATTTTCTTTCTTTTGAGAAGTTCTCCCTCGGTAAACTAACTGGTCAGCGGTCCCGCTTGTCGTCGGCTCGTTCGGGAGTGTATTTCTTCTGGAACTTTCTATATGACAGACCGTAACACCGCCAAGCCTCAGTCAAGCACACGCATATAGAACACACGACGTTAGGTTTGTTTGGTTCTTCCGCATTCTCTTCTTCTATGGTGGAGGTGTCTTTGAGGTCACTGCTGCCCCCCTCAGGTATTCTGCAGTAGTACAGGAAACAGTACCTGCAACTTCCGCTACAGTATGTCAATGGTCATAGGCTATAGATGTTTACTATGATCTTTTTGGGGACTATTTAATATATATCGCACTGCACCGGGGCTGCACTGTCAGGTTTATTTCCCTGTTTTCTGCTTCATTCAATTGTAGCTTATTGTTGTCTTCTTTTTTATTTGACTCTTCATAAATCCTATTTAAGGATATTATAGGCTATATGTATCTGTTTATATTGCCCTATGCTTTTGTATACCTTGTCCTAATGTCTAAATGTTTAATTTTATGAAATTGTGAATTACAACTTGCCTTGCCTTTAGAAAAGCAGCAGATGTCTGTGGGCCCCTTTTCTTTCATATCTGGAAAATCTTCAGTAGTGAGGCCTGCTAGATTTGTCCAGTTGTAGAAGGGGTTTTGTCATACTTGAGTTGGCTTGTGGTTTTAGTTTAAATCCAATATTTCAATTCCATGGATTTTCTACTTTTACATTTTTGATTGTTATTGATAGTTTTTTCTTTTCTTTTCTTATTTTTTTTAAGTTTGCATGGGAAAGAGCTCAGTGTTGCTGAATTACTCCATTGTGACCATTGTGGGATAGATAGTAAGCTTTTTTGTTTCTCAAATTTTAGATATGTGGTTGCCTTGTGTTCTTTTCCTGACTGCATACTTGTTATTGATTTTTAACTGTTGGTTGAGGGAATGTGGACTGGAATGGGTGTGCATCTTTGATTTTGAATATCTTGACATACAGAGGATAAAATATGATTCATTCATGCAATAACTTAAAGATCCCTCATATAAGTTTTGGGACAAATAAAAATACTCAGATTTGAATAATAATGTACAAAGAAGTTCAGTTACCTTGGTAACTATTCTTAAAACACACATCTTCTCATGTCTCCCTATTGAGAAAAATGTGTTCTATGAATGTGTAAATATTGTTCATTTCAAAAGTTCAACTACTTAAGTTTAACTATATGTGCACTGGAGGTTTCAAGTTTTCACATCAAACGTTTCTTCTCAAAGTTGCTTATCGAACCAGGCTACTTGTGATGCCACAAAATCCTGCCCATGCGTCTATGTTTTAAACTCAGATTTAAGGTGAGCACAAAGAAACTTTCTTCCTTCAGCAGATGAATGTGAAAGCAGCCTTTTAGTGTCAAACTCTGCACATACATCATTCTGCACGGTGACAGACAGCCACTTAAAAAACAGAAGTACAATAACTAGTCACTGTTCTTCTTGTTACTTCACTTTCATTCTTAGTTTTTATCAGATCGATTCATTTTAATTATTTCTGGCATACATCAACGTGAATAATAAAACAGATACTTTTTGCCAGTATAACTATTTTTGAAATAAATGTCAGACTTTTCTCAGGCTATCTGAATGTCTGTCTTGGCCACAGTTATCCATCCATAGTAAAAGGGAATAGCTCCCTCCCACCAGAGGACCGTCTGCTGAAGTTCCTGGTCGACAACAATGCGGACGCTGAGGAGACAGTGCAGTGTGCCAACTGTGACCAGGAAAGTAACACAAAGGTATGAATTAACAGACAGAGCCACATCACTATTCTTAGTTAATAAGGTAAAGGTCATCCAAAAGTTGGGCCTGCATTTTAAAACGCAGTCTTCTCTGTGCAAAGCTGTAGTGACATGACAAGTGAACACAGACGTTAGAAATAAATGTACACTTATGTTACATGAAAGCTTAGCCAGGAGGTGTTAGTAACTCACAATAACACAGGATGAGGGGAAAAAGTGGACTTCAAGTCCCATAAATCCTGTAAACATCCGGACAGGCAGACATCCGGTCTGCAGGGAGCACATGAGTCCTGGATTGCTTAATGTCTGAGGATATAAAAGAGAAGCTTAAGTTTAAACAGGGATGAATCCAGCTTTTCATGGACAGATGGCCCTTCATTACTGTAAGGGACAGTTTGTGTTTGACTTTTAATGTTTTTCACTTAAGTCTGTGAAGTGTACGTTACTGAAACCAGAACCTTCGCAATTCGATTTTGTAATTGAAGATGTTAAAGCCACTATGTGTAGAATTTTTTGTGATTATATCGTCTTTTTTTGACAGCAAGTTTTTGTGTTGAATTGAGACAATCAAACATTGGTGCCGATTTTGTAATTGAAGATGTTAAAGCCACTATGTGTAGAATTTTTTGTGATTATATCGTCTTTTTTTGACAGCAAGTTTTTGTTGAATTGAGACAATCAAACATTGGTGCCGTTATTTCTTTTGTCTCAGGTTCAAATCCTGTGCTGCCACAATGTATTTTTTGATACAACCACTCGGGGATCGCCAAAGTCAGAATATTTAGAATTGCACACTTAGTAGCTTTGAGATTTATAGTATTTTCATCAAATATTGCTTTGTGTAGCTTTAAACAATACAAGCATTGCTACACTTTGTCTTTCAGTTGCTTTTTTTCTTCTTCTTATGTTTCCATATAGGACGCAGGGGTGATGTACTACTGTAACACTTGTAGCCAGCCACTTTGCAGCGCCTGCAAGGAGTTGACTCACAAGGCCAGAATGTTTTCCCACCATGAGATTGTATCCCTGGTCAAACGCACCAGAGCCAAACACAGGAAGTGCTGTAAGTACCACCTATAATGTACTCCAGAAGAATAACAAGGCACTGCTTACTTTTAAAATGTAGTATGAAAGCATGATGTTAATAAAGTGTAAGTGGTTGACTTTTGTCAGCCAACCTTTGTTTGTATTCTGAAACCTCTTGTATCTATATTTTGCTAGTCTCGCATTGCCAGACCTTCCTCCATAGCGCTGCGGAGGAGGGTCTGGCTAGTCCACACACAGCATTCCGGGATGGGAGAAAAACGTGCTCCGATTTATTGGCATTTCTATAAACCAATCACAATCGTCTTGGGCGTTGCTAAGCGCCAGGCGGAGCCACGGTGCCGCCGCAAAATAGCCTCAGGAAGGAACTTGTTTTGGTGGAACGTGTGTACGTTTTGTTTTAGTCGTGCGAGAGAAAACTCAGATTGGACAGATAGTCTAGCTAGCTGTCTGGATTTACCCTGCAGAGATCTGAGGAGCAGTTAACCGTAGTCCTCAGAAATCCACCGGAGTTTGGAATGCTAAAACAAAGAAAGCGGAAAGTAACGGACATCTGGCCAAAATGTAGACTAGCATTTTTGCAAACCCGCTCATTGGAAAAACAGAACACTTTAACTCTGTCGGTCCTGTGGGCTGAGGTTAAAAGGCGTCTGTGTCTCCACAGCTCTCCACGAGGAGCCCTACATCCTGTTCTCAACAGAGAATCAGTCCATGCTTTGCATCAAGTGCTTCAGAGACATGCAGGTGTAAGTCAATCCAAATGTATGAGTGACAGAAGTTCTTCTCTTCTCTTCTCTCCTGTTCTCTTCTCCACATTAACTCAGGCGTGTTGTCTGTTTTCCACAGGGAAAGTCGGACTCACTGCATTGATATTGAAACAGCTTACATGCAGGGCTGTGAGATGTTGGACCAGGCTGTGCTGGTGAGGGAGTGTCTGTTCATCTACACATTTGGCATTAGGAATAATTCAAGCACCTAGCAGCGGTGATGATAGTGTGAGATGTGGTGCAGGTGTACTCAGAATGTGGCTAGGTCATTGCAATGCAATTTGAATATATAAACAAACATAAATCAGGAGTATTTTACAGCAATATGCAATATTTTGAGCATTGCTGAATTAAGCTGGGTCAAATACATACAATAAAATACAATAACATGTTAGTTTTGCACCATTTGATATGGTTATTTATGTATATAATATTTACATATATACTTTTTTATCCTTATAGTAAATAGTATAAATAGCCTCATTGCTTGCGTGTCTCAGCTTGGAAGTGGTGATAAAGGCTCTGATGGCACATGTGTGGCGGTGCAGTAGCCTACATGGCCATTCACTGACAGCACACCTCCTCCTCCTCCGTCTGTAGGTGGTGAAGGAGCTGCAGACTTCGGCTCAAGAGGCGATCCTTCAGCTGCGAGCAATGATAGGAGAAGTGTGTCTCAATGTGGAGGAAGAAGAGAGTGCAATCTGTACTCTGTTCAACAGCTTGCAGGTTATATAATGATCCTGGTGTGATACGCTTTATCAGCTCACTCATGAAAACAGGAACTTCTGCACGCTGCCTTGAAACCGCCTGTCTCTTTATTTAAATGGACTATGTTTTTTTCCCCCCATTCAGATCTTTTCCCAGTCGGTGTTTAAAATACATATACAGTGCGTGTATGTTATAATTTCTCCCTCATCAATCTACACAGTATATTTTTTCAAATGTATCAAAACGAAAAAAAACTGAAATATCACATTGACAACTATTCAAACTCTTTACTTTGAAACTTGGACTTTGACTCAGGTGCCTCCCATTTCTCTTGATCATTTTTTAGATGTTTCCACGCCTTGATTGGAGTCAACCTGTGGTCAATTCAATTGATTGGACATGATTTAGAAAAGCACACACCTGTCTATATAAGGTCACACACTTGATTGTGCATATCAAGCAAATGAGGTCCAAGGATCAAAATGTTGTCCATTTGAGTGTGGTTGGGAGTCAGCGTGCATGTGGTACTCTTTAAAAATAAATGCTGATTTCCAGTAACCTTGCATCTAAACGTGATGTATGGGCAGTATCACTACACTCCTTCTAATGTCTTTTAAATGTTTTCCCCTAACCATTACAAGAATTAATATCATAGTTTCGTCGAGCAGCAGAATATATTCTGTATAACTGCCTCTTGGTTTACTACATCAGGTTTGTTTATAAAGAGTACATTAAAATGTCAGTTACAGAAAACTGGTCATATTCATCTTTCCGATAAACATTCAGTCCTCTACAAGTGAAATCCAAAGTCAAAGTGAAAAATAAGATTCAAATCCTCTTTTGACCTCAGTCTGAAGTGCAGTAAGTTGCTCCATCTGAGTCCATTAACACTGCACGGCCACTGGAGGTCTCTGTTAACCTATTTGTGAGAAAAGAGTGTATTTTCTTTGCACAACTAACATTCAAAGAGTACCGACACCCGACTGTGGATTTTACACCTATTTCTTTCCCACAATCTTGAAAATTCATTAGGTATTGAAGAGCTTAAGGCCATTTTCACAGCAGTGTAAGGAATAAAAGGGTCTGTTTCCTCTGTTCTCATCTGACAGGAAAAACTAGCAGAGCGGAAGAAGATTCTACTAAAAGCAGCTCAGAGGTAAAAGGAAACATATACAGATTTACAGTTCCTATATGAAAATGCTCTTTTGTTGCCTCAAAGCTTGTGTCACAATATTTACTTTGAATTGAATGCTATTATCCCGCTGTCACCGGGGTCACTTGATAGCTTTTCTATTGTGTCATGCTGCATTGTACTCTGGGTGATGAATAGCAGCACCCTGTTTGCTTTGGAATAATCTCTCTCTTCACCAAACACATTTTCTTGTGTGATTTTCATTTCAACTAAGCATGGTACTGAATTAAAACCACCTCAGTAGGATTACAGATTTAAAGCCAATGGTTGCAGCTTGTGCCTGGATCCAATCAATACAAATGCAGCCAACTGTAAAGTTTTGGTAAACAAATACACAGTCTGTGAATTATCCATATTATCAACAACAGCAACTGTTGCAGGAAAACCTGGATGAGATTTCCTCCGCTTTAAAGGGATAGTTCAGATTTTTTTGACGTGGGGGTTGACGGTTATATGATCGCAGAACACAGGAGTTGCTGGTGTACTGCTGCCTTGAACTGTTAGTTAGTGTTACTGTGTGACTTTGGTGTTATAAAGGGTTAGTTCACATTCACCAAAGTCCCACAACGACACAAACTATCCGTGGCTTTGAAGAGAGCAGATAGATATAACGGCTTTAGGAAAGGGTTCTCTGACGGCAAGGTAATGCTGTAAAAATATTGTGAACATAGCATATATTTAAACTGATGTTGATTTTTTTTTTTTAGGTGGCTAAAATGCGTTTAGCTGCTGCCCTTGTCCACAGCAGTACATTGCTTAGCTTCCGTGTTGGTACTCCTGTCTGCTTCTCCAAACTGGGGACGTGCCGACCACCATCTACTGTAGTTAATACACTGACTATCGATAAGTACCTAATACAAGCCAATTTGAAAAATATCCGAACTATCCCTTTAAATAACAACCGAGCACCTTTAACATCTGAACTACTGAGAAATGAGCAACTAGTGTCTGTTGCGGCATCCGTCAATGTGGTGTTGAGCCTTTTTTAACACAGTACATTGTTCTGAGAAAAGGATCATAACTTTTTATTTTTCATTTGTGGCAGCCTACCACAATCTTACTTACTTACTTTGCAGCTGCTTGTGTGTGCAGAAACAAGACTGTAAAGTGAAACAAATTATTATTATTATTATAATGAATTAGCAAAAACAGGATAATGACTGCCTCCCAAACCATTCATTAAAGAATTGAGTAAGTATCCAGCCACTAAAATAAATGATACAAATAAATAAAGTTTGATTTAATGTCATCCAAGGTTTGCGACCAATTAGTCTCTAAAATCAAATGATGGCACATCAAGCAAATCTTATGTGAGATTAATGACTAGCCTAATAACTGACACATAGTGTATAAACAGACATAAAGTGTGTTTTATCTTTGTCTCAACACTTGATGTGAATCTGCAAACTCCCATTTCCAAATTGCAAATGGAAAAATTGTAATGAGAACCATTTCTGAGCACTTTTCTTGTTCAGTGTGCGCTCCAACGTACGTGTGATTGAGAACAATGTTGTGCATGTGAGTGAGTGAGTGAGTGTATCGGGTAGCACTCTGTGGGGATCTTTAATGAGATTTTTTCTGTCCTCCATCTCTCTCCCTCTCCATTGCCTGGAAGCCGTCCAGTGGCTGGGTTCCCGGAAGGGTGTTAAAGGCTATTTATGTCAGGCTTTGTGTGTCCGGCCCTGCGTCTGTGCATGTGTGTGTTTGTTACAGATAGAGAAGACAGAAAGATTAGCTTCTGGAAATATGGACTATGTTGTTTGTGGTTGCACCTCCTGAGCTGAATCCTCTGAGTATTTCGGCAGCCACAGATGTGAAGGTGTAGCGTTACATGTTTGTGTGTGTGTCCGTGTGTGTGTTTGTGTGTGTGTGTGTGTTTGCAGTCAACACGAGGAGAAGGAGAAAGCACTAAAGGAGCAGCTCTCACACCTTAATGCCCTCCTACCAACCCTCCAGGTAGAGTGAGATACTGTAAATCACACAATACATCTAAAGGGGTCGTGGGATGATTAATGGAGTTGGAAAGAAGAAAAGAAACTATGTTCAGATACACACATTTGTGTTCAGCTTTTGGACTTTTTCTTTTAACATTTTTTGTTAAATATCCATAGTATTCTAACCTTTTGGGGCCTTTGAACAGTTATTTAAAATTAAACCATTTGAGAAGTTTATAGGGGAAATCACTCTCTGATTGAAACTGCTAACAACTCAGAAGGCTGTTCTCATGAACCATTTGCACCTATAGCTACCAAAAGTAATGCACTTTAAATCGTATGTATTCCATCCATGTATTACTGTATGCACCCCATTGATTGCTGGTGTATAAGATTACTCAGGTGGGTCATAAAACACAGGGCTTTTAAACGGGGGAGAAGAGTTTGTGTCCCGGGGAGAACACAAGACTTTCACCCAGGAAACGCATGTTTGTATTCTGGGAGTTCAGTTCTTATCTTAACTAGTCCTTTTTGTGCCTAAACCTAACTGTCGCCGCCTTTTGTCGGCTAAACTCAACTGCAACGGCCTCTGAAATGACTGCCACCTCTAGGCTAAATTTAACTGTAAAGAACACTAAACTTAACTTTAATGTGACCTGTCTTCACGTGACCAGCCGACGATCGTCTCTTTCGTAGGATATCACACAAATTGTTGTGCATAACTTTTCGTACAATATCATACTCATAATTTATGAGTGTGTGTTGCTCATAGACCTCTAAAACATGACAAGGAGCCCAAATTAGACACTGTTTTTAGTACGGAGTCACAAGTCAAAAATGTTGCTTCAAAGGGGCTGTACTCAACATTAAGAACATAGCAGTAAAGAAATATTTGCTATGTAAAGATATGGTGGAGTAATGGCGTCCTGAGAAGAGAATAAAGTCACACTCCCTCTGTGTGTGTTGTAATTCCAGCTTCTCTGTTCTTTGTTTTGATAGCCCGTCTGGCCGCATGTGCATGTTAGTGCATGTGGCTGTGAAAAAACAAAGGTATTTCACATATTGGGGAACGGAGAGGGGTCCATAGAATGGACTATGGAAATGATGTGTGATGTTAGTTTTGGGATAAATTCAATACCATTTCATCACAATTTCCGTCTGTTGGGGTCTCATGTATTCCGCAGCTTGTCTGAACTCTAACCTTTAATCTGTGATGTGTTTAGGTGCACCTCGTCACCTGTTCAGCCTTCCTTAGCTCAGCTAACAAGTTTGAGTTTTTGGACATGGGCTACGTGAGTACAGCCACAGAAACTATGAACTATGTTTTATTGCATTTTATGAGAATTTGATCAAATATGAATAAAGAGTTGCAGTGCTGCAATACAAGACATACGTGGGTAAGAAAGAGTAGTGGGGGAAGTGAATACATAACCCAAATAGTAAAAAAAGACTATATAAATATAAAAAAAGGAATAGATAATGGAAATATAAAAAGATGACTCACTGCATATAACTATGGACAACACATTATCAGCATTTCCAAAGCCACCCTGTCTATTGTACATACACTGCAAAGAGCTTACAGTTTATTCAGAGAACATTTTCTTGGCAAGAGACAAGTCAGAGTATTAGCTGGACTGAATTGGTCTTTAAATGGATGCTGTCCATAATGTCTCAGGTCACTGAATCTCAACTGGATGTTCTTGCTTACACAGCAACTCATGGAGAGGCTGAAGAGGATTGTGAAGCTCCCTCATCGACTGAGACCGGTGCAGAGCAGCAAAGTGAGTAGGAACAGCCTTCATGCAGGGCTGGAAAAGGTTACATTCAAAATGTGATCCACTGCAGTGTTTTGATGAGTTGTTTCACTTGTTCCCAATTCAGTTTCACCTCTTTCTCCTCTGTGGCCCTGATGCCCAGATCCCATTATTTTTGTAAGAAAGTTGGGTTCAGTGCCTTCTAATGGGAGCTTTAGTCATTCGTTCATTTATTCGTCAGGAACAAGACAGTTAAAGGTCCCATATATTGCTGATTTTCAGGTTCATACTTGTATTTTGGGTTTATACTAAAACATGTTTACATGCTTTAATGCTCAAAACACACATTATTTTTCTCATACAGTGTGTCTGAATATACCTGTATTCAGCGTCTGTCTCTTTAAGCCCCTCTCCCGAAAAAGCCCAGTCTGCTCTGATTGGTCAGCGTTTCAGGGTCTTCCACATCTACGCTCTGCACCATCATTGCAGCCGGGGTATAACTGTAACGGCACTTTCTACCTATATATAGTGAAATCACAACCTTACAGATGGGCTGTTCTGAATACTTAAATAGCACATGCCAGATTTAGCCAAAAGGGTCATTTTAATCTGCAGTAAAGCAGTAAATCATAGAGCATACACATACAAGTACATATAACAATCAGAACTTTACAAAATCAGGCGTTGCAACGCCAGTTCTCCTATTCTTTTGAATGTGGGTAGTGTGTTAAGGCTGCGGCGTTGGGAACCGCAGTGGATGCTGGTGAAAAAAAACGGTGAAAACTGTGGCCTGCAGCAGAAAGTTGAAACAGACTTTGTTTTTGGAGAAACGTAAGCCGGCTGATTATGTAATCAACCAGTGATCGGACAAAACACAATGGAGTGGGGAACACAATAAAGACACAAACGGGCCATTGAAGTGACACTCCCACACCGCCACACAAACCTGATCGCAAACCTAATTGCCGCAATGGTGGATTTGGTGTGAATACAGCCTTATGTGTTTCTTTCTCTCCGTTGTTCTTTTTTTTCAATTTTTCATAGAAACATTAAAGGATAATATGGCACATACATATACTTGAAACTCTTTTTGAATTACTACTGGACTAAGTGACTTTATCTCTGTCTTCCATTAGATCAACACGGACTACAGAAGTGAGTTTGCTCGCTGTCTGGAGCCCTTACTGCTGCTGGGTCAGCGCTGCCCTTCTTCTGTTGCCGGATCTATAAGTGTCGCAGCAAGGTGATAACATTTACCTACTGCCAAATATCATTGGAATGTAATCACCAAATGATCCAACTTTTGGATTCTTCCAAGAAAGCAAAAAATCTGGGCAGGAAATTTCACACTTGTAAAGAATCCAAACTCAAAATCCCCAAATGGTTTGCAAGTACAGATGGTAGACAGCGATGACTGCAGTGAGAGGAAAGGAGGCGCCACGCTGAGTCCCACTATGGCAGTTATTCAGTCTATCTGTAAGCTCTCTACACTGATATGTTTACGTAACTCACCTTGCTCCAATGGGGCCTGGGAAGGACGCAGTCGATCCTGTTTTTAGGAAGCTCTGGTTTTGCTGAGGCCAGGCCACAGACAAAGCAGATAGCATGGTAATGTGGAAGAATGAGTGCGGTGCTACATTGTCACAGTTTCTGGATGGAGAGGTTTTCATTTGGATGTTTTGTTTTACTTAGAAGAAAGTGTTAGGTTGAATATAGTAGCTGAAGGAACCCCAAATCTGACAATGCCATATAGTATTTTAACTTATTCCTTTGAGAATTACATCAAATCACCAGTGAACAACCTTTATTAAAACTGATTTAAACCATCATCACTACTACTCAGAACAAAGACTTGTCCTTTCTCCTGCGCTTCACGTCCTTTCGCGTCACGTACACACACTCCCCTGACCGATTTTCTTTCCACATAGATGTACCCCAACTGTTCACAGGTCTTTAAGCCCACCCACTAATGCCAACATACTGACAACTCTCCTTTCCAACTTGCTTAGCGCCCTGCCAGTGCAAGATGCAAAGTGGGCAGGGTTTGGTGGCCAGCCGGCTGGCACTATTTTTATCGTAATTTCACAGAACTCTCCAGGATTCATCTGGAAGTTGGCATGCAGTAGCGGTCGGGCCACTTTGTTCCTGGCCGCTGATGTCACAGCTTTAGCACGGGCAAAATCTTTAATTTGCGTCAGTGATGGGATGACAGAGACGGGATGTGCAGAGGATGACATGTGTATGGCAGAGAGAGAGAGAGAGAGAGAGAGAGAGAGAGAGAGAGAGAGAGAGAGAGAGGGATACATGTTTTAGACAGATCCTCTGTTGCATCAACACTGGGCAACAAGGAAGGATTAAGAACCTACCAGACCCCAGGTAAATGTATATGTATTTTATAATTTTTCAAGTCATTGCAGTCTATTCTCTTGTATAAAGTGGAGTGTTCTGAGTATGTGACATGTGCCTTAACTTGTAGTGTGAACCCCCCATAAATTGAGCTTTTGTAGTTGAGTGTATTGCATATTTTTGGTGATTGCAGTTCAAGTAAATGTGTGGGGTCAGAGTTGTTCAATGGCTTTCTACTCTCTTCAGTGAATGTGTGATGATGCCGTTGACACCGTCGTTGCACAAAGTGGTCGACTTCACAATTTTTCAAGTCCACATGCTTCAGTTCACAGACAGAGGAGGAAATGAGCTTTTCCTCGCCGTATGGTTGTTCAGAAAGCTGCCCACATGGTGTAGTCTGTTATATGCGACTGAATGCGTTGTTGTGTCTGATACATCTTCAATTGCTGTCTGAAAGCTCCTATCTCCACTTGGGAGCCACTAATGTACAATTGCAATCCGGGCAGGGATTGGTGGACGGCCAGCTGGCTGGCCCCATTTGTATTATAGTTTCACAGAACAGAATTGAAGAAGTGCAGCCATGTTCTTTAATGCAACTGTTGCTGCTGCTGCTTTAGTACTGGCAGTGGCAATGTCTTTAATTGGCTGGGTTGGGACACAGCCTGGATGCTCAGAGGACAACATTCATATGGCAAAGTGAGAAGATGTATTTACACCTAGGCTATTGTAGAATGGCTTCAGGGCAGTTATGCTTTGCTAGGCATGAAGCCAGTGTGATGGTCCCAGTTAAATGTTCATCTAGTTTTTTGGCTATGTGCTGTGCATTCATACTTTCACACTCCTGGTGATGACGAAGAGTGTTTTGAGTGACAGTAAGTTATTGATTTACAGAAACATGACACATAAGAAACAAAAGAGATCTTGATCTCAATGAGACTACCTGAATAATATATATATATATATATATATATATATATATATATATATATATATATATATATATATATATATATATATATATATATATATATATAGTTAAAGAAAGCAAAAGTTTGGACACACCTTCTCATTCAATGTCTTTTTTTTTTATTTTCATGACTATTTGCATTGTAGATTTCTCACTGAAAGCATCAAAACTATGAATAAACACATATGGAATTATGTACTTAACAAAAAGTGTATGGTACGAGAAAACATGTCTTATTATTTTAGATTTTTCAAAGTAGCCACCCTTTGCTTTTTATTGATAAGGGAAAAATTCCACTAATTAACCCTGACAAGGCACACCTGTGAAGTGAAAACCATTTCAGGTGACTACCTCATGAAGCTCATTGAGAGAACACCAAGGGTTTGCAGAGTTATCAAAAAAGCAAAGGGTGGCTACTTTGAAGAATCTAAAATATAATACATGTTTTCAGTTATTTCACACTTTTTGTTGGTACATAATTCCATATGTGTTCATTCATAGTTTTGATGCCTTCAGTGAGAATCTACAATGTAAATAGTCATGAAAATAAAGAAACACATTGAATGATAAGGTGTGTCCAAACTTTTGGCCTGTACTGTGTATATATATATATATATATATATATATATATATATATATCTCACCAGGAGTGTTTTGCAAGAGAGACCTAAAAACCAAACATAACCAGACAAATAATAACATATATATATATATATATATATATATAAAAGGTAGTATGTAGAAAATGTACACAAAGTTGTATTTAAATCTAAAGTCAAAAGTAGTGACCACTGTAGGTTGTAATAATGAAAATTGTGGAGAACGGGTGTTCCCAACTGATTGCAATGATGGCGAGCTCTGCTAACCAGTAACTGGTAAAAACAAAAAATAGATTTAAAATTCTAAGAATATGTACATGAATATGTATACGTCAGTAGTCAGAACAGAGCTGACTGTAAATGACCTGCAATCGAATATTATGGACAAATTACAGAGTTCAGTTTATTAAAAATTAGGCTTTAACCCTCCTGTGGTATAAGAGACAGGGTTTAGCTAGACGTAATGTGCTGTTGATGGAGAATAATGTCATCATGTACAGTTATGAACAGCGGTGGAAGAAGTATTGAGATTTACTTAAGTAAAAGTAGGTACTAATACCACACAGAGAAAATACTCTGTTACGTGTTAAGTAAAAGTTCTAAATAGCCGTAGTAAAAGTAGCCGATGTATGCGTCTTCAGGAAAATGTACTTAAACTATTAAAAGTAAAAGTCATCATTGCAGACAAATCCTCACATTTTAGAGACTGGAACGATCAAACAGTTCTGTCAATCAACTAAGTGTTTAATGGTCTAATCATTACAGCTGTGCCTGTAGGCCTGTATATTGTTGGGTACCGGTAGTTTAATTTATAATAAAACATCGTATTTTATAAACTACATGTGTTTTGCGTGCAAAAAAATTTAATTCGTAAAGTAACTAGTAACTAAAGCTGTCAGATGAATGTAGTGGATAATATTTCTCTCTGAAATGGAGTAGAAGTAGAAAGCGGCATGAAAAGAAAAGACTTAAGTAAAGTACTGTACAAGTACCTCAAATGTGTACTTAAGTACAGTACTGAGTAAATGTACTTAGTTTACATTCCACCACTGGTTATGAATGAGAGAAAAAACACATTGATGATTATTTTCCCCTCCCCTCAGGCACCAGTCCCCCCTCTCCGTGTCCTGCCGCTCCCCGTCTCTCAGTGAGATGCCCCTGGGCTCGGTGTGCGGGCGAAGGCCCACCTGTCACCGCAACATCTGCACCAAGGTGCTCCTGGCTGAGGGGAAGGAAACGCCCTTCACCGAGCACTGCCGTAACTATGAGAACACCTACAGGGTAAGAGCTGTGTATGTGTGATGACATTTCTGACAATTACCTGATGCTTTTAGCCAGAACAACTTTTGAACAAGACTTAAAAGAGTCTATGGCCATGCTAGCAGCTCTGTGAGGCTGTAGGCACAGCGGGGCTTTGAGCTAAATGCTAACATGCTCACAATGCCAACATGCTGATGTTGAATTATCATGTCCCCTGTGCGATATTATGAATCCCACTATGGCCACGCCAAGACCCGCCCTTCAATAGCATTTATTGGCCAGGCGTCCATGAGAACGCAAGGTAACGTAACCCCATTTGTTCAGGTCCTATCCCCTGACCAATCGGCTATCTTAACCTTAACCACTCAAGGTGAAATGCCTAACCCCAACCAATCGAGCTGCTTCGTAGGGCGGGGCTTGGCATTGCCACAGTGGGATTTGTAATTTTGCGTCCCGCGTCTTATTTTTTTAGCACATTGCTAAGATTTGCTAATTAGCACTGAAAAGAAAGAGCAGCTGAGGCTTAGTTTTGCGAGAATTTCGTCATAAATCAAAGTATTGGACCAGTTAAAATTTGAACTTGATGAGAACGCTTGGTGAGAAGTTGACAGATAATCAAATTTATTACAAGTCATGCTGTGGGGAACATGAATGTATGTACCAAATTCCATGGCAATTGTAGAAAGTGAATTACACTTGAATGCCAAAATTGTGAAGAACATTACCAGGGGGTCATCATCTAATAATAATAAAATTATAAATAATTAACATTATTTATACACTGTAAACCCAGATTTAGCTTTAATTAAACTTTTTAGTGGTCACTACTTATTCTTTCATGTTTTGTTAAAAAACATATTCATTACTAAATCACATTAGTTGTTTGTAATAATCATCTTAAGTATGCAGTGCACAGATCATATTAAGCAGAGAATGTTAAAGGGGCGCAATACAGTTATGGCAATTTCTTCGCTGTTTTCTCACTTTTTGCTCGCAGGTTTCCCTATAGAGCTCCCTACAGCTTCGGCATAGATATTTGGCAACACTGTGTAAAATCTCACTCTGTCAATCTGCCGTTTCCTCTCTCGCTGGCCAAAAGTCGCAAGGGTGGTTTTTCTGCTCACGGGTGCGAGACGCCCACCATTCAACTCGAAAAAAATCATATAACCATTCCAGTGACTCCCAAGCTGTTCAGTTAAGGTAAATTAAGCAAAAAAAAAACTGCATAGTTCCCCTTTAAGTTATTGTATGGGAGGGGCGGGGTCATTGGAACTGTTCTGCGCTGAAGCGATGCAAAGGCTCATGGGAAAAATATATATATTATGTTCTGAATGGTTTCTGTCTTTAAGTGTGTTTTAAAAATGTTCTGTTACAGTTTTGGGATTGCATTTATGTTACGTGGGTTTTAGTTTTGTATGGTTGAGTCAGTGTTTATGTTCATCTACATTTGTTGTTGCACCATGACCGGGCCCCGGGTGGGGACTGATGGGCTCTGGGCAGTGAGGTTGAATGCGATGACTCAGATCTGTGCAGAGCACGTTGGAATTTACAATCTATGCGTTGTCATCCTTTCTGTTTTACTGGAACTGATGTATTGAATACATTGTTCTTAAAGCTATGTTGTTATAAAGAAAAAAACATATTTATAAGAGTTACTTATTTCTATAGTTTTGATAATTAGAGCCTAATGTTTAATCTTCATTATATTTCGACTAAAGTAAATTACAGTATGTTTACTAATGATTTTTAGTAATGACTACTAATGTAAATTCTGTGATGATACAACTTGACCTGTTAAGTTTCACCTTGTGGAAAAATGCAGCTGAAGGTGCTTTACAAAATAAACAAATCAATAACACAGGCATTAAAAACAGGAGACAAATAAATAAATAAATCAAAGGTACAAATAGGATAACAGCCTACTAGTAATACAAACTATTTGATGATCAAAACAATTGTAAAATATAAAAAGCCATACAGCAAGTGTGAGAAATGACAAAGCAATATCAAATCAAAACAGTAATATTAGAAATTGGTGGGCTTAATTAGCAATCGGGGTGTAAATCACACGTTTGATCATGATACAATGTTATATTGATTCTTTGGACAACGATACAATATCTAGTGATATCACAAAGTCTGTCACGATACCATTTTGATTCAATTCAGGGGCCTGCGACCGATACGAGACGATACATAAGCCCATTTAACACAATCAGTTACATTTATATTACAAAAAGCAACTCAAATATAATTTGATAATTTCATTACTAACTCTTCCAGACGTTTAAATTAAAAATGATTTGGTTCGAAAGACCCCCCCATCACTGCCAAAAGGTCCATAGTTTAAGTCTGAGTTTTGTTGTTTATTTTTTTGTTGTAAAAAACAAGTGTCTTTGAAAATAATGACCAATAATTCAAATCCCCCCCCAAATAAAAATGATCTAAACCTAGCCGAAGCCCTACTCTTGTAAAAAGTACCACTTTTGTGCATGTGTTACATGGCATGCAACATGTTGTCTCGCTTTGCCAGACCCTCCTCCAAAGTGCACTGGAGGAGGGTCTGGCTACTCCACATAGAATTCGGGGATGGGATTAAAAAACGTGCTCTGGTTTATTGGCATTTCTTTAAACCAATCACAATTGTCTTGGGCGGTGCTAAGCGCCAGAGAAAAGCCGCGGAGCCGCTGCAAAATAGGCTCGGAAGGAACTTGTTTTGGTGGAACGTGTATGTTTAAAAGTTGTTTAAGTCGTGCAACAGAAAACTCAGATTGGACAGATAGTCTAGTTAGCTGTCCGGATTTACCCTGCAGAGATCTGAGAGAAGGTTAATCATAGTCCTCATAAATCCACCAGAGTTTAAAATGCCAACAAAAAGGAAGCCCAAGGCAACGGATATCCGGCCTAAATTAGTGAAATCTGGCGGATTTTCCGGCGGCAACGGAGCAATCCCGGAAGTGGAACATCAAGGATATAGACTACGCAACATGTAACAATCTAACATCTAATGTATCAACAATCCACGCTAACTAACTAACTTTATCCACTCATAGAAAAATCTGTGAGGCGTGAATGCATACGTGCGTGCGTTCAGACTTAAAAAGGTGGTACATGATCTTGGTAAGCAATTTGACAACATTGTAGTAAATATCTTCGGTGCATCAAAAAGCATGCTTGTTAAGATACCGGCAGACAAGCTAATACAGCACAAATTAGTGCATAAAAAGTATTTGAACCTCATTATTA
Source organism: Perca fluviatilis (assembly GCF_010015445.1). Lineage (NCBI taxonomy): Eukaryota > Metazoa > Chordata > Actinopteri > Perciformes > Percidae > Perca > Perca fluviatilis. Next base: position 28,636,677 of record NC_053115.1, read on the forward strand.
AATTCAAAATCAGGGAAAAAATGCAAAAAGGTAAAAAAAAGAAGTGTTTTCTGTGTTTATAGACTCTCCAGACAGAGATTCAGAATCTGAAGGACCAGGTCCAGGAGCTGCACCGAGATCTGACCAAGCACCACTCCATCATCAACACAGATCAAATGAGAGAGATCATGGACAGATCGCTGCACATCGACAGCCAGATAGCTTCCCAGCACGCCACCGTGGAAACTATGAGAGTCATGTTTGAAGAGGTGCGTCGAGTGATACCTGGATGATGACCTTTAGTGTGTACCTTCCTCTGCCAGGCACTTCTGACACACAAGTTCCTCCATTTGTCCTCGGTCAGTACCTGTAGCTGCATGCTAACAAGCCAGCTCTCACCCATTGTTATAAATGGTGACGGCTAGGAATGCAAAACAGAGGGAAAAGAAAAGAAGCAAAATGCCAAGGTGTCCCATGAGTCGCATGACTGCAGTGCATGTGATATGTTATTTCATGAGAATCAACTTAACCACATTCTCCTCACAGGTCTGGGATGAGACTTTTCAGAGGGTCACTAATGAGCAGGATATCTATGAAGGTTTGTCTTCAAGAATTGAAATGTATCACTCATAAGTTTATCTCTTTCACGTTTTGTATTGTTTAAATGCCCTTGTTTTAATGTCGTTTGCTACTGATTTCAGCCCAGCTTCATGACCTGATGCAGCTGAAGCAGGAGAACTCTTACCTAACCACGATCACCAGACAGATCAGCCCGTACATCCTGTCCATTGCCAAAGTCAAAGAGCGACTCGAGCCCAGGTGTTGTATTCCGAGGATATATTGTCCACCTGCCGCCATATTGGGTGACAGATGACAGTGATTGGAGGGGAAATGGAAGCTCTTGTTGCCTCCAAAGTAGCTTTGATATGAATCACAACTCCATGAAGCATGGTGGTGTATGTATAGTATTGGTATGGATAAAGACAATGACAGCAACAAAACAATGTTGTATGTCATTGTAAACAAAAGTCGATGCGTCCTTTTCCCACTTTTAAAGCTGTTTGGTTTTCCTTTTAAAAATGGCATCCGACTAAAGTGGAGATAAACATGAAAGCTGCAGTGGGTAGAATGCAAAAAAAACCACCAGAATTTGAAGTAGAGTGAGACCTCTTCCTGCAGCTCTCCCTCTGTGTCACAACCAATTGGAACGCTCTCTCTCTCTTTGAACTGACCTGTGATTGACCAAAGTCTCCCGTTACAGGCTAGATTTACTAAAGCCTGAAAACAGAGCAAAGAGGAGGTGCAGAAATTCTTTTCTCTTAGACCACTGGAATTACAATATGGTGAAAGATCCTGGAATTTTTGCCGAACGACGCCAGAAATAAAGGGGCTACCACAGCTTTAAAGGATAAGGCTTAGTAAATGAATGTATTGTCAACAAATCCCATGAACAGACCACAAGCAATGGTGAATTATTTATTGTACAAAGTATTCTCTGTGTAGCTTATTCATCTGTGTCATAGAGCTTCATTGTTGTCCTAAAACTATTAAAAACATATCAGTGAGCCCCATTGTTGCACTAGTTGACATGTTCCTTCATTACCATGAAAACACACACACACACACACACACACACACACACACACACACACACACACACACACACACACACACACACACACACACACACACACACACACACACACACACACACACACACACTGTAGTTTATCTTAACTCAACACACACACTGTTCTGCTGCCGTTAATACTTACTGGAGCGGCACAAATTTGTATTAATCTGCGGCTGAAAATAGTCCACAACAAATGCACTATTTACTGCTGTGGGCGTAATGCTTGCTAAAAACTAGAATGACCAGCTGTTTTTCCATATCGTCACCTTCCTAAAATAATTGCCTAAGTCATTTTTTCAGGTTTTTCAGAAAACACAAAAAATAAAACTGCCTAAGTCACATGCTTGACATAGGCAGTTATACAAGGTGTAGAATCACATGACCTGTTCAACTGAGGATGTAGGCAATTTTACCAGAGGTGGCCAGCACCATGAGGAGATGATTTAGGCAACAAAATCATTGTTGTTAAAAAATGACTTAGGCAATTATTTTAGGAAGGTGACGATATATTTGTGAGCTGTTCTAAAGATCTACATCTTCAGTAGGAACGAATGGAAGGGATGGTAGGGATGTTGGAAAGTATAGAGAGATGGACTTAACACTTTGTTGGTTTTGTTCTTTCCCGTGGGATTTGCTGACAATAAGAAAAATACAGAATAACACCAGCTGGGTCCTTTAACAGCACCAACAGCTAAAGAAAATTGTTTTATTTCAAAACATATCTTCTAGGTTTCAGGAGCCTAAAGAGCACCATGACGACCGCACAGAAACAATGCTGAAAATCTATGAAGACGGCACAGTCGCTAAAGATGGTCAAGACAGGTACTGACATATACTGTGCTCAGTGTACTGCGCTGTAGTTTCTCTATATGTAAAGCTTTATATAGGTGGATTTTCAGCAAGAGAAACAAGTAAGTTCAAGAGCCACCCCAGAAAATAAATAATTTTTTTTATGTTTCAGGAAGATTTCAAAACTTTATTTGATGATTTACATACAACACAATTAAAAGTGCTACACTGTGGTGCAAAATGCACGTTAAAGGGGCAGTAGGTAAGTAACTTTCAGTCATATTTGCTGAATATGACCCTATGTTCCAGTAGAACTACATGAAGCAGGTAATTTAAAAACAAATCTGGCTCCTCTGCCACCACCAACCAGTAGTGCGATTTGCAAAAATCCACAGCTCCCTGTTCAGATGCACCAATCAGGGCCGGGGGGTGTGTAACTGCGTGTCTAACACTGCTCACGCACACACATTCATTCTCCCTTGTGGGGGGAGGGGCTTAGGAGACCGTTTTGGGCTTTAGCAGAAAGGGGGGGAGGGACTGAGAAGTTGTCACTGTTCAAATGTTCCTGTTCAAAAAAGTCCTGGATCGTCACAATCCTACCTACAGCACCTTTAACATTAGAGTTAATAGGAAAAATATTTTACTCGTATTGCACATTACAGTAAAGTGCGGCTGCAGATTTCCTCTGGCTGGGTTATATCAAAGGGCTTGACTTTGGGATGGATTTTATCTGCAGAACTAGAGTAAGGGAGAGGAAACCCAAAGCAGTTAGTGTTGTGATTTATGTTCTTTAATGACGGTGGTCATTGTTTCACCACTCCATCATCAATCATATATTTGGTACCTTACGAAACCACATGGGCTGAATATTCCTCCAAGAATGACACCATAAAAATCGACCAATTATCTAAATTTGTGATAATGAATATTACATTAAATAACAGCCCTAGGTTTAAAAGTAGCAGTGTAGTATAAAGTGTAGTATATAATCAAAGTCTTCAAATAGGACTCCCCTGAAAAATTAGATGCTACATCTCAAGGGGCTATCTTTTAAATAAATTCAGATAAATATGTGTCCATGCATTGGATTTTGGAGTCAAACACCTATTTTATTTGTGTTTGACAGTGACAACCAGACCTGTGTCACAGACCTAGACAGACACAAGAACAACCGCCCACTGATCCTCGAATCGGGGGAGAGCTCTGTCAAGACCAATCGCCCGGGCAGGCCGAGGGTTCCCATGGAGACGGCCAGCCACAATGAGATGCCTTCTTAAACACCATGTCATTTGATTTCCTGCCCCCCTCTCCCTTAATGTGCCTTAACTCAACCATAGCGAAGCCCAGGACGGTATGTCACTTATTCTGCTGTCCGGATACTGTACATAACAATTTCACAGCAGCGTGGAGCTGTCAACAGCTCCAAAGTGAGCCCTCGGGACAGACACTAACTGGAGATAGACGCGTGGAGGTCAATCACTGTCAAAGTGGGACATGGACAGCCTCCTTGTTTAAAATGGACAAAGATAACACCATTTAGAATGACTTAAAACAGAGTGAATAATCTTTTACTTTTGCTTTGGCTGTTGAAATGATAAGTATGCTGAGAGTGTGTTGTAATGGTTCTGTCTTTTTTTCCCCACAGTGTGTGTGCAATTGCTTTTTGCAGTATCTATTCTTTGCATAAAACATTTTTCATGGGGGAAAGCCGGAGGCTGATGATGGATGACTGCCCAGGTCCGATTCCCCAGAAGATTGTTGAACCGGTGTGACAGCACACATGGAACACAGCAAATGCAATGATGTGTGTGTCATTCTGGGTGTCAGTGTAGGTCACTCTGATGTGTGTGTCGTCGCAAAATGAGCCGTCATTCCCCCCGACCCAACCACCCACCCTGCAGGTTCTACATCTACATGCAAAAAGTGGAAAAGCTAGAATTGCAGAGGTGTGCGAATGTAACTGGCCTTGCTTTAACCTCGATCTCCTGCTAGTTTTTTTAGACTCCACACTCATCCTCAATATCCCAGCCAACCAAGGCGCTGTCTACCGCAGGAATAGATATTTCTCTTGGTTTGCCTCTCGACTCCATCACACGTCAGTGTCACAAGCATGCTGTAAGGCATTTGCCCTGCAGGAAATCAGCAGGAAACTTTCCACTTCCCTTACCTCCCCTTTCCTTATTCCTCCTCACCCCCCCCTATATATTCTTATTACTTAATTAATCATGTTGGTATTTTAAACAGATGCGTGTTGAAATTGACAAGAAGAATGTACAGTATATAAGAAGAATACTGTAAAGGTATTTACCCTACCGCTGCAAGGGCAGGGGGATCTAGAGGAGAGGCTATGTATCACCAGAATAATTTGAATTTGAAATGATTTTCAGGAGATAGCGTTACCCACCCTAAAAGCTTTTTGAAGGCGTTTTTTTTTTCTTTGCTAAGAAAAAAAACATCTTTAAAAAACACAGAGCCTAGTACACAGGAGCGATTCAAGGTGAAACCTCCCCAGCTGCTACCAGCACAGAGACAGGAACGGCCCAGATTCAGGGCGCAGGTAAGGATGATAATGAGGAGCTAGACTGATGGCTTCAGCACTCAGAAGGAGAAGGTTATTTACATCACACAGCCAGAGCTAAAGTGGGTTTATTGAGAGCCACTGCTTCTGAGGAAATATTGGGTCATGCTGGCCTTAAGGAACAGTACTGCTCTGCAGAGGAGCCAGAGGTGCACGTTCATTAAACATACATTTGTGACAGCAGAGTAACAAATGGCTGTGCCTCTGCTTTGGTCCTGTGCTCCCTCCCCGTGGTCATTCATCATCTGCACTCATCGAACTACCAGGTTCCATGTTCACTGTTCATTATTCTCTCTGGCTCAGTCTCTTTTGGGCTCCCTCCCCTTTTGCTCGAGGTTGGGAAAAACCCAGAAGGGTTTTCACTGCCAAGAAAAAAAAGTTTTTTTTAGAGGCACACATTTGTAGGTAAAGCTTATAGAGAGATGGTTCTCATTTCTTTAACAATTAAGGCGGCTCACACCTTTGCTCCATTCATTTGACAGCAGGTGCCAGTGTGGACACTTCAGGAAGGTGCCTCCAAGGCTTCATTTTTTTCAAAGTCTAAAATCTTAATCACACATTTGAAAAAAAAAACAAAAAACATTAAAGATAGAAGAGAAAAGAGAAAGATAAGATAAAATGAAAGTTTAATGATCTCCTTGGAAAAAGTGGGTCACTGAAGAAATATAAGAGGATGACATTAAGAAGAATACAATTAGAGCAAATAGAGCAGATTGAGGATAAAACCACAAATGGTTATATAATGAGGTTGAGGAAACAGTAAGGCGTCTTAATTATGCTGCTCTTGTTACGGGCTCCAAAGATTTTACTGACTGAAGAAAGAGTTATGAATTGTGGCTTTCAAATAATATGAGGGCATAGTGGGGGGGCATTACAGAAAAGAGGATTAACAAGTGAAGTGGATTTGTGGAACCCAAATTCTAAGAAAAACCTGGATTTTTTTTTAAACTAAAGGATTGACATTTTGCTTATTTGCTGTCTTGCAAAGAGTTTGAAGAGAGGATTGATACGACTCTTGTGTCAGTACGGTAATAAGACTGCAGCCAGTTAGCGTAGCTTAGCATAAAGATAAAACGGGAAACAGTTAGCCTGGCTCTGTCCAAGGGGGGCAAAATCTGCCTACCAGCACCTTTGAAAGCTCAGTAACTGACACATTACATCTTTGTTATTCAGTTTACTTCCAGATATTCTTTTTGATTTAGTTTGTGGCGGTGCTTTTTACATTTTCTCCATTTTCTCTTTTCATGCTATTCATTTTACACTTGCTCCTGTGTGAAGATCTGTCTTCAGATCTTCATCGTCTTCATTGTAAATTGTTGGGTTCTGTGCTTGCCACAAAAATCATGCACATGCAGATTTCTTTGTTGTTTTAAAGAGTCTATTGAGCTCTGAATACTTTTGGTGTAACGGCTTAAATGTGATAACCTAAAGTTATTGTCCGTACGGTTTGAGTTAGGCTGTTACTAGTGGCAGCTTTGGCAGTAACATGTAATTGCAGGCGCGCCTCTGGGACTTCCAAATGAGGTGTCGACTGAAGGACGTTGGTAGATTGCAGCTCTCGCCGGCGCGATGCCCTCACATGCTCCAGTCCACGCAGATAGCAGTTTAGTCTAAGATGAGCTAAGAGCTAATACATCCATTACGATGCGAGCTGTGTGGGTACACGCGCAGCCGTAGAGATGATAGAGGCGGGGAGGCAGCGCGAGGATTATGTGGCCAACACGGTCAACCGTGCTAACGCAGCTACAGGGATTACTCATCGGGGAAGCGCAATGTTTTCCAGCACTGCTTACTATGTTAGCACGTAGCTTTAGCAGTCAAACGAGTGGAGCCGTTAGCCAGTGCACGCCCAGCCCAGGTAAAGTTAGTGCACTTAGCCGAGCGGCGCCGGGCATCTAACCAATGTGACACAAACACCCTACTAGCCACTGAGGCAGAATGTGATTTAACCTCAGCTGATGAAGTGGAGGGAGAGGAAGAGCGGCCACCACGCACTGCTTTCTCCTTATTCACCTCACCCGGGGAGAGAGGAAAGGGCCGAACGTCCCCCCCGACCCGAGTGCGGTGACTCTTAATGCTAACAGTATAATTTGCTGACACAAAATGGCCAACAGTGCTAACATCTAAACCAACCTGAGCATCAGAAAGTGCAGGGAAGATAAACTCTTGAGGCCATACAAAATGTACGCCCTTTATTGATAAAATAAGGGTGGTGATGTTGTTGGTGGTGCTGCCTTCTCCCGAAGGTAGCGGCACGAGCCGCAACTGAAGCCCGAGGTAGTGAGTGAGTGAGCAGCCAGATGGCAAATGATGGTGATCCCTGAAGCTCTCCGCCGAGTGGCGGAGCTGCTGAACCCTCTGGCGGTGCCATGACTGCTGCTGCTATGGGCGGAGATATGAGGCTAGCTGCTCTGAGGCAAAGTCTGAAGCTTTGCGGGTGGTTTACAGCCTTAAATTTCCTGAATGTTTGTCCCAAAAGTGGGCTCCATGAGAGAGTGGTTCATTACATGGAGGACCAACCGGAGTTTAGCTTTTTCGTAGTTTCTGTCGCCCCCATGAGGAATTCTAAGTAATGACACCAACCCTGTCAGCACGTCCACATAATACAAGCCTTCCGTGATCACGCACAGCCCCCACACCTCCTCCACACAGTTGGGGAGGAGGAGAATTAAAAAAGCATGGACTCTTCAGAAGAGGTAATTATCTTCACTCGAGTTTCTGCGCGCGAAAGTCGCCGGACGGCATAATCTTCTGAACACAGCCATACTGAGAAATCCAGAGAGAGTTGTGTGGAGCTGATAGTCTTAATTAGCTTTGTAGCAATTCATGTGGCAATGGCTTGAATGTAACGGCCGTTCATTAATATCAAAAAGTTATGCATAAAGCTTTAAGTCAGGCTTTACACAGTACGTCCAGTGTTTCTTAGCCTCCTTTCAGAAATCCCCATGAGAAAACAAGCAAAGTTTTTACTTTGTTTTATTTAAATTCCAACATTTAAAACCAAGCCCTCCCTTGCCTAATCAGGGATGTGTTGACCCCCTTCTCTTCCGGCTGCTGTGGACCGGATGGGTAATTGGAATCAATTTTGATGCCGTTATCGCCGTTGACAGATGCGCGATGCGAAGCCGTAGTGTGAAAAGGTCAAGGTTTGAGAGAGCCCTTCCTCGGGACTCAAGATGCTTGACGCATAAAAATGTCATTCCTGAATCAATTTCACATGTGAACACTGGTTTCATCTCCGAGGGCATTTGGAGCATGACTTTCCTGTTGTTTTCTGGCCACTGAGCAGATCCAGGCAGCAGCTGGAGGTTCAGTAAGATGTTTGAGATATGGAGACTATTACTCCATCACTTGATTTACTGAGATCTTCCCAGGCCAGGGGTTATTTCTTCAGGGCACCTAAACTCAATTAGAGGCATGTAAGTCAAAGCATGTCAATATTCTGTATCACTCACTGCTCCCCCATGCTGTATAATTAACCCAAGAGTCATCGCCAAGGATTTTCATCTGACCCCAGCAGCTCTCAGGGTTATCTTTTTATTCCCATCCTCTTGGCCTACATCTGCAAGTGTGTCAAGGAGAAAAACATGCCATTTGCATTTTTCTTCGTATTTATTTATTAAAAAAATATTTAAATATGCAAAGTTATTTCAGGAGTCTGCACTCAGTCTGAAAAGCCTTGTTTTCGAAGTATCAAGAAAGAAAATATCCTATAAATATGAGAAATATATTATATATAATAGTCTGTATTCAATAATAAATGGTAAAATAAAATAAGGTAGTATGGCTGTGATTATGGTATCCATCATTATCAAAATACTTGAAGAAGAAGAATAGAAGCCTGCAGCAAACCTGCAAAGTCTCAATGTTATTTGAATCATTATTTACCTCAGGCACCTCAGTCACTCGTCATATGTGCAGTTATATGTTCCAATTATAAAGAGCCAACATTTTTAATTTTCCCAGTCATAGAGTTTCTCAGGAACAAACAACATGAATTCCTTGGTCAAAAAAATAAAATTATCTATTGGTCACAAATATTTCAAAAATATTGGTCACCTCAAGATGCTCTTAATACAGACGTTTCTTATTGTGTTGGAAGTCTGCAGTTCTGAAGCACACACAGTCATTCTTTCCAAACCTCTCCGGGAATTGTCACTAATGCAATAACAGAGCTGACAAATTGAGTTCCATTTATTGCATCGACCAACAATGGCAGCCAGCGAGCGTGTCCTTGACTCGGAGGAATCACAGGCGTGAACATAAGATGTGTCAAACCTGCATGCATGCAAGACTCAGGAGAGCCAGCCCAGCGGCTCCTTATTAATCAACAGCTTGTTGGGCTGCTGTCCATACCCCCCCACCGTCCCGCCCCCCCTCATCTTCACCTCCTCCCCCGACCCCTTCTTTCTTCTCCCCTATCCTTTTCCTCCATCGCTCCTCCTCTTCTTCTTTTTTTTTTTTAACAGTTTCTTAGCCTCCCATTCCAGGAGCTCAGCATGAAATCAACGCAGTGATTCGTTAATGAAGACCTCTGCCTGACGCTTCTATCACTGTAAACCCAGATTTAGCTGTAATTAAACTTTTTAGTGGTCACTACTTATTCTTTCATGTTTTGTTAAAAAACATATTCATTACTACATCACATTAGTTGTTTGTAATAATCAGCTTAAGTATGCAGTGCACATATATTAATCAACGGTTTCTGTCCTAGTTAAAGTGTGTTTTAATAATGTTCTGTTAATGTTTTGGGTGTGTATTTACATTATCTGGGTTTTAGTTTTGTATAGTCGATTTAGTGTTCATGTTCATCTACATTTATTGTTGCACCATGACCGGGTGGGGACTGATGTGCTCTGGGCAGTGAGCAATGAGCATGTACACAGTGGCATGTGCACAGATGGGAAACTAGTAACTATGTTACCTATGAGTGACATTTACCACTCAGCTCAATGGAACATTACAATGTATCTGGTGTATTGTTATTCTTTCTGTTCTATTGCAGCAAATGTATTGAATACATTGTTCTTAAAATTATACTGACAAGTAGTCTTATGTTTCATAGCTGTTATGTTTCTTTGCATGTTTAAAGCTATAGTGTGTAGTTTCTGTCTCCCCCATGAGGAATTCTAAGCAATGACAACAAAACTGTCGGCGCCTCCACATGATACAAGAATAAACTGTAAAAAAATAGGATACAAGCCTTCCGTGATCGCACCACCCCCACCCCTCCTCCACGCAGTTGCTAGTAGCCAAGGAGGACACGGAGGATGAAAAACCCATGATGGACTCTTCAGAAGAGGTAATTATCTTCACTCCAGTTTCTGCGCGAGAAAGTCGCCGGACGACACCAGTTTCTGAACGCAGCCATACTGAGAAATACAGAGAGTTGTGGGGAGCTGATAAGTCTTATTTAGCTTTGTAGAAACTCATTTGGCAGTGCCTTGAATGTAACGGACATTCATTAATATCAAAAAGTTACGCACTAAAGCTTTAACTTAACATGCTTGTAATGACTACTAATGTAAACTTGATTTGCCTACTGCATCAACTTACCGTTCTGTCTTTTCACAATACGTCCAGTGTTTCTTAACCTCCTTGCAGAAATCGCCCCCATGAGAAAACAAGCAAAGTTTTAAGTTTGTTTATTTCATTTCCAACATTTAAAACCAACTCCTCCCTTGCCTCATCTGGGATATGTTGACCCCCTTCTCATCCGGCTGCTGTGGACTGGATTGATAATTGGAATCAATTTTGATGCCGAGGTGTGTAACTTTTTCCCAGGTTACATTTTGTGGTGACATTGTTCTGACTGTCTCCCAGTGCAGTCTCCAGACAGACTGATGCCAAAACATACAGAACGCAGTGTTTGCTGCTCGTATTTATATATGTAAAATGTACTCTGAGGTGTTGAATATGCAGCTGTTGTGATACAGGGTAATATTAGTATGCGTTTATGCATATGAATGTGTACAAGATTGCTGGTTTTGCTGATGGAGTAATATAATTTTCATTCATGCTTTCTTTAGAGGCTCATGAGGCGCTACTACATACACGAATAAATAACAAGGCTGTTACCTAAAGGACATATAGCTTCACTGCCTACATATTGAGGATAAAAGACCATTCGAGCTAACAAGAGTTTCTGCTTTGCAATAATGAAAGACATCAGGGACAGACACCTTAACTGAAATTTGAAAATCAGGTTTTTTTTACATTCCAGGTGCATACAGTACAGCATTATCACTTTAATTCATATTATTATTAAATGAATTACTTACATTTGCAATTCAAGAGGCAGCAGACACAAAATAAATCTTTCACTTTCATGAAGCTTTTAAATATATTTTACATTCCTCGGCATTTTAAATCAAGTGCTGTTGCAGTGTATATTGTACCTAGTGGCCGGGTTGAGTTTTGACAAGTTTTGGCACTCTTTAAAAAAAGCTCTAGCTGGTTTAACTTTGGGAATGTGCACAGTGGAGTGCAAAAAAAGGCGAGTACAGGAAAATCAGGAAGATAATTGTCTTGTCCGGTTGGATAAATAAAAGCAGGGTAAGCGCCAGTATTTGATGAGTTGAGGAACGTCTGTGAGAGCCGCGTGGACGCAATCCAAGAGCCCCCAGCCCCTGTAAACTGAAGCTACTGTAGCTGCCTTACTTTAGGATGAACCTTGAAGCAAAAGAAACAGCATGAGGAAAAAGAAAAAGTGTTTTCTTGGTGTTCATGTTAGCTACTTCTACAGTTTTCCCAGGTATCAATTAGAGGTATCAAGATATTATAATTTTTTTTAACCATACGTTATGACTTTTTTCATAGTAAAATATAAAAATTTTGAAATCTCTTACAGGACATACTGTAATTAATCATTTAGCTTTATTAAAGTGGCCTCTGAATTGCTAACTCATACCTACATTCAGGGTTCCTGGTACAAAAATGTAGCTTTTTAAATATAGTTTATTTATTAAGAAGGGATTTACAGAAAAAAATGTTGTTGCCTTTCTGCAGGTCTTTCTCAATCCAACATAATCTGCAAGCACCAGGCACCAAGTCCTCGATTATTTGTTGTCAAAGTGCGACAAAGTATTGTTGCAAATTCTCACTTTTTGTCCATGATGGCGCCATTTTGTCAAGTCATTACACAGAGCTGTTAAGAGTACTTCATGTGGTATCGCAGTGATTTGGTAAGGGGGGTTCTTATAGGCTCACTGGATGTGGAACTATAGGTTATGATTTGATCACAAAGACAGTCTAGGCTAGTTTTTCTTGAATTAAGGTATAATTACGTGAGGCACGTAAGCAAATGAGGGGCCTTTTATGGTCTATACATAAACGGCAGACTATATAGGACTGGAGATTCCCTGGTAGGTACTACAGCCGTGTTCATTTCACATGATGTGACCAACACAGTTACCACATCATCGCTGTCACAACGGACTGTAATAAAAAAACAAAAATCCAAATGATGCAATCCAAATGACACTATCAGTCAGTAAAACCAACCCTGCAGCCACAGTGTCCGCTTTACTTACGCTCTAACCACTATCACCATTATGGAATCTATACACTCTACAGCTGTGAGCGCAGACTTGATTCAGTGTTCTATAAATAATGTGCAATATTACACACGGTTCACTGCAAATATTTAGTGTGAACATTTCAAGGTTTAAAACCCTTCATTTATCATTTGTAATGTGACAAAACTGTTTCATATCTGCTGTCCTAATGCAGTAGGAACATATTTAAACAGATCAACAGCAATCAGAGGCTGCACAGTATGTGGTCTATAATTTATTGAAACAAGTTTCAGTGTGAGTGTTTATGGCAGTCAAGAGGCCCTTTACTTTTATGACAATAAAAAGAATGATAAATTTGAAATGGTTTTGAAATGAGAAATTCATATTCATGTTTTTCTTTTTTTCTCAAAAATCGTAGTTTTACGTTTAATTTTTTCATAGTTACATTGGTAGATAACAGTAGATTTAATACGGACATTGCACATCAAGATAAGTGAACAGTGCCGTCTGTGTGCTGCACTGCACTATGAAGGTCTTACTTATTTCTTGCTCAGTTATGAAAAGAAAAGCCTCCAACTTCAATTTGGTCTTCAACTCAGTCAAAGGATTTTATAGCTCGTATGAGTTGAAAAAGTACAAAGGAACAAGGTTGCTTGTAAGGCACAACATTGAACATTCATTCCAACTCTCTCGTGTTAAAAACGGTCCTCTGCTTCAAGCATTGCCGTACCATAAAGCAAAAGAGGAATTGGAAAATAATAATTAAATACTGCATACAATGAGAATGTAATAATTTACAGATCACAAAGAGAAAGACTCTTAATGTGTGTAAGTGCCACGTTTGTAAAAATGACTAACTTAGAAAAAAGTTAACTGACACAACAGTTCCATTCATCAGCCCTCTACCAAAATAAGTAGGTGGTAACAACAGGAACACAGCATGGGAGTGGTAGAGCAGTGCTTCCTCTGTATTTTTCAGCAGTGATGTGCCCGCTCAGCAAAAAAAACATTGCAACCTTTGAAGAAAAAATTCAAATGGGTTTAATTAAGCCACATTTAATTCTTAAAGCCATACGGAGCTAATGATTTACCATAATAAAAGTATTCAAATTGCTGTCAGGGCTGCAATCTACAGCAGACCCAACTGTACAAAACACTGGGACAAATGTGGAAACGATTGCAAAAAATTGCCCCTAAGCACTGTGCTGCTGCATAGAAAATTCAAAAGGAAAGCACTGCATTGTCCACTGCCTGGTTCTCTCAGTATGTGCGGACTGCTGGTTTGCTTTCCTGGGCCGGGTTGAAGGGATTGGCTGGGCTGGAAGACTCATCCTGTTGGTCAATGGACTGGTAGGCATCTCGGTTTCGCGATACAGAGGGGAAACCTGCAGAGACAAGCCAAAAGTCTTTAACTAACACACACACACACACACACACACACACACACACACACACACACACACACACACACACACACACACACACACACACACACACACACACACACACACACACACACACACACACACACACACACACACACACACACACACACACACACACTTCATAATCCTATCTGCTTAGAATCACTACGACTAATTATGGATGTTGCTATATACATTTTAACTCTGTTTACACAAGAAAAGAATCATTAGAACGCTTCTTCTTTTTCTTTCTTACACTCACATCTTCAAACAGATTCATGAAAAAGTTAGGTAGATTTGTTAACTTGACTTGAGCACCTGGCCCTCTCTGGACAAAATATAGATTACTGTTGGAAACGGTCTTTGCCAACATACAGTAAAGCACACACTTAATTGACAATGGGGTAGGAAAACCGCAAATTCAATTTTTGTAATTTATTTTTTTAATCTTTTGAGTAGTGCTGAAATTCCACCCATTTCATCACGCACTTTTTAAAATCCACTACTGTGTGATTAGCTACTTGTTCTGCAGCCCATTTAAGAGAAACTGACCTCAGGAACAGGCTGCCATCAATGATCTGAGAATCGGCCTGAAACATCTCATGTGAGCTGAATCTTCTAATACATGTTTACCCAAAAACTAACCATGCAAGTTCCTGAATGCTTTATACTTCATGTAAACATGCTTTATAATTATTTCTAAGGAGGCAGTTTACGGACATAATCCATCTGAAAAGTCTTACAAGACCCCCATGATACTCTAAAACAAACAGCCGCAACTCTGACACGGACAGAATACCAATGGCGATGGTTTAGGAAGTTCAAAGGCCTGCTCACTCTTACGTCTGCATGGCCCAGAGTCCTATGACTGTCTGACAAACATGCACATATTAATACCAAACAAGCACTTTCATTGCAGAGGGATTGGATGATTTGCTAAAGCATATATTCATTTTACTAATACTGCACAACTGTGATGTTTATTATTTTAATTTGCAAGATAAAAAGTACATTAATAATTCTAAAAAAGTACATTAAAAAACTGCATCATGTTGCTCAACAAACCTTCAATAACTTAAGTCCTACTCTGAGTGTGCAGACAACAGGTCATATTCATCGGCTATTATAAGTCAACATTACTTTAATTAGGCTGATTTGAGAAAGTGCAACATCATGCAGCTCTGCTTTAAATATATGCAAACAGAATACGCAAACACAAATGAGGTGTCTGGAGAGTAAAAATATGAATAATACATACATACAGATACAAACTTTCAGAAAGATATAAACACATATAATGCAATAGACATGAATACAAACACACTGTACTGACAAACACAGCTATGCAAGCAGGTATGGGAGGGTAATGAGGACTGATTAAGGTGGGAATTGACAGGTGAATTCATATAAATAACTAAATAGAAAAAGATGGACGACAGAACATTAAGATAACAATTGGGAAAGAAATACCAAGATAAAAAAAAAAGTCAGTTTCTTTTATGTCCTGCAGCCTGATTTGCAATCTTACTTCCTGTGTGGGAGAGGATGATTGGAGAAGAGAAATGGTGAAAAAAAAAAAATGAGGAAGAAGCCAGGAATCAATAGCGGCGGCCAATAAAAGCACTGTCACCACTATCCGTCGTGCATCGACTGTCCAGAGAGGTCTCTAAGTCTGAGAGGTCAAAGGTCAGCAGTGGAGAAGAGAAGAGACACAAGACAAAAAGTCAAATCATAACAGGAAAAACATGAGACAACACCAGTGTTCACATGACAAAAAGCATGGGATGTTAGAAATGACGACATGCAAGAAAAGAACAGCGGAATGCATGAGGATTACACATTGTGGGGAATTTAGGGGGCACAGATTCAGTTATTAGCAATTATCAAAAGGTATTTATCAATTTTTATAAAGTTATTATTATTTTTATAATGGATATACTGATAACTTCATCAAATTGAAATGTCACTACAAGCCAGCTGAGAACATTCAGGGGAAATGCACTGCAGGTAATTAACAGTTAGCGTAGCCCCGCCCTCCCTTAGTTACTGTTGCTATGCCTATCCAGCTTTATGGTCATCCTGGCTGGCACAGTTTATATATACACATGTGACAGTGATAACAACAGATTTTTTTTAAGATTATTATTATTATTTTTTCTCCCCTTTATTACATAGTGACAGTGGATAGACAGGAAAGGTGGGAGAGAGATGGGGGAGGACACGTAGCAAAGGGACGCAGGTCGGATTCAAACCCGGGCCGCTGCAAAGGACTCAGCCTACATGGGGCGCACGCTCTTACTGGGTGAGCTAGAGGTCGCCCCAGATTTTTTGATTTTACCACTCAAAATTAGTGGTAATTTGTGGCACAACGGGTCCAAGCAAACAGATGTAAACAAAAGCAGGCTTCTCATGAATGTCCATTTCCTCGGCTGTGACGAGCATTGCTGGCAGATATAGCTAGTTCGCTAATTAACGTTAAGTCAGCGAGTTGGTTAAAAAACGCCATCGCCAGTTGAAACCTGCAAAAGGGTCAGCCTCAGAAGTAGTTAACGTTAGCCTACTACTATAGGTGGTGAGCTAGTTAGTTGGGCATGCTAATGTTTGCAGCTTACATTAGAGAAGATACCACACCGTTTAATCCATTCTTACCATTTTTTCTTTCTTTTTTGCATAACTCATATACAGTACTGCTTACACTTACTACAGTCCCATGCACACTGCTTTAGCATGTAAAGAAATCCAAAGCCTGACATGCCTAGTTATAGCGATGCTTGAACAATGTTCATTTAATGATAAATGAGTGATTGCTCAGTCGTACAGACCTTATTCTAATCACCAACTTAAAAATAAAAAAAACAAGTCTCACACACACACACACACACACACACACACACACACACACACACACACACACACACACACACACACACACACACACACACACACACACACACACACACACACACACACACACACACACACACACACACACACACACACACACACAGGTTTGCGGCACTATCTTTGTGGGGACCCGTCATTGACATAATGCATTCCCTAGCCCCTTACCCTAACCTTAACCATCACAACTAAATGCCTAACCTTAACCCTTACCCTCACCCTAACCATAACCTAATTCTAACCCTAGTCCTAAAACCAAGTCTTAACCCTCAAACAGCCCTTTAAACTTGTGGGGTCCAGCATTTTGGCCCCACTAAGCTGTCGGGACCCCACAAGTATACTGGACTCCCGGTTTTTGGGCCCCACGAATAATATGTTAAACAAGAACACACACACACACACACACACACACACACACACACACACACACACACACACACACACACACACACACACACACACACACACACACACACACACACACACACACACACACACACACACACACACACACACACACACACACACCTTGGTGCAGCAGGGAACCATGTTAATGCCAGCTATGCAATCAGACAGCAATTAAAACACACATTGTCTGAAACTAACATTAGCTGCACTCATCAGTCACCGCGCAGCCAATCACAGTCTAATGGATGTACCTGCTGCGTGTCTGTGGCATTAAAGCAGAACCACAGACTGAGCAGATTCATCAATATTCAATTATCCTCCAAACAGGACAATCAGGAGACTGCAGTGTTGCTCGCAATGCAGGAGAAATTGCGTTACTTATCGTAGAGTGTAGTGCAATAAATTACTTTCTTAGCTGGTGATATGACAGTTAATAATAAATGACACACTTGTGGGTTTATTTTTTGTTCTTTTTATGAAGGCAAGAAAAGCTCACTAGCTCAAAGTTCCCTGTATGGAACCATTCTCACTACTAACATCAAATCATAAACTACAAAGGATGAACACAGCCATGTTTGAGTAGTCCTTATAAATGAAGGCATGAGTAACATTTTCAAGGACTTCAAGACGTCGCAGCTCAGTGGGATTTCTGATGGAAAAGCTCTCTCGCAGAGCGAGTCCAAGTCCCCAAAATCAATGGCCACACACGGCTAATCAAAGATCACATCTTGAGTATCTCCTGACCAGTCAATGGAAGAGGTGTACGTATCATTAGTTTGCCCACAAGGTGAGAGATTCTTTTCTCTGTGTTATGTGCGGATGTGCTCTTGTATTTTTTCTTTTAATGTCAACCTGCTAGGGACTGCTGATGAAAATTAGCCTGTGGGGCTAAATCAGGCACATTTACATGTTGGCCTCAAGTGCTCATGTTAATTAATGTGCACTGTCCCTTCCTAAATGAATAAACAAATATGTACTCAACGGCCAGGAATGCCACAAAACTTCTATTTCTGTGCACAAACATGCAGCTCTGGACTCCATCTCTGTTTCTTTCACATCAATCCGGGGCTATTTTTCTATCAAGGCAGATCATACTTTTTTCAGCCAGCATGGGTTTAATATGTTCCTGCATGCAGTATAAACTGGTGGCCAGGATGACACACAAATGTTATAAACAACTCGTGGAGAAATTATTTCCCTGCCCGGCCGAATCGCAGCTCAGATATCTTGCTGGATTGGAAGTCTTGTGATTGTAACTAATTAGTTTGACTGTGGAATCATCTGCCAGTGGTTTAGCAGAGTCTTCCCACTGTGTGTGCTGCACTTGGCAGGCCTTTCATAACAAACAGCATAAAACATAGGGAGGATCTCAAAGTGCCTCAGGACACATGCATCACACCGTACCTCCAGCTTTGGTCACACTCAGGGCTGGGGATCATTTTTTTTTTTTTTTTGTGTGTGTGGGGAGGAGGAAACCTCAGATATTTCTTACTGGTTTGGTAATGACGATGTGCACACTCAATAAAACCTTGTTTTTTTTATGTAATGAGTTTTTTTGCATGTCATCTGCTCCTCAAAAGGAAATTACATCACACGTAGGTCATTAAATAATGATTGAATCCCAGTATGATGCAAGATAGCATCAGTTTTCACTGTAAGAATCTTATTTTTTTTTTTTTTTACTAACTCCCATCCTAAAAAATCTGTGCAGTCCTTTTTTAATAACCAGCCCTATAGTGGCATACAACAACTTCCTCAAAAGTCTGCAAACTCCTCACGTTACTGCACTTGACTCATCTTGCAACACTTACCAAAGTTAACGTTGTAATCTCCTCCACGCTCGCGGTACATTTGGTAGACGAAGAAGCAGGACGCAGGTTTGAGCAGCAGGTTGAGGATGGCCATTCCCTGGCTGAAGCGAAACGTGCTTCCAGTCTCTGTCGCTAAGTCATACCGCGGGTAAAAGATCCCAAAATGGATGATGTCGGTCAATATCGTCACCACCATCCCCAACAGAAACTACAGGAAAAAGAAAAAAACGTCAGGCTTCTTGACTCACCGTATACGTCAGTACGGAAAGGGCGCTCATGCTCTGAAGGGCCAACACATCTCTGTAATTAAACCACAGGGAAAGATTCCTTGCAACATACCATGTGAGGAAAATAAAGTCATTAAGCCAATTCTGATGACAACAACAATAAAGATTTCTGAGGGGAAATGAGATAAAAACCTAAGTGGTGCCAGAAAGTCAGAATGGAAAATGCAATAATAAAATTAAAAGAAAAAACCCTGCATTTAGACATTTTTCCGTTGACATTCTATTTTCTGGGATAGTCAAATCCATATTATGGGATGAGAAAGCATTTTCCCAAAGCCAGAAATGGGAGATAAATATTTGATTAGTTAACAAAAAGATACACTGAAATGACTTAAGACATTTGAGAAAGTGAAGCCTGGAGTCTTTTGACTTTGATATGAAGCTGCACCCTCAACCACGAAGAATCCAGTGCATAAATGATTTTTTTTTTAGAAGAAGAAGAAAAAGGTAAACAGAGGCAGAACTGGCAGCAGCATTGCTGTCAATGCTTCGATTTGATTCGATGACTTAGGCCTACTTCGTCGGATCAAGCCTTTCATTCACCATAAAAGAGCTCATCTTAACCCAGTAAGTTTACAAGAGAGACTTGCAGTCACTCTGAGACAAGGGGGTAAGCTTTGCTTCAGAACGCGTAGCTCCTATGGCGCCATTTTGATGCTACAAAGCGATCACCTCCCGTTAGCATCCCATTGACTGCCATTCATTTTGGCACCACTTTGACAGTGAATAACTTTACATCTGAAGCGTTTAAAGACTATTTGTCCATTGTTTATTTCTCAAGAAACACGACAATGTATAAAAGGCTCCATTACCTTGTACCTCACGTTATGGCTTCGTAGCAGACGTTTTTATAAAAATAGGCTAACGATTGTGTCATAACCACGCGACTTACTGTCGCATAGTAGAGGAATTACCGTATAGTACAGGAGAAGCTTGCAGGCAGTTTCGACTTACATTAGCTGTTTAAGTTTAATTACTAATGTTAACTAGCATTTTAGTTAGCAATAATTAGCCTGTGCTTATGTTATCTCCTTACATATACCTACGCTCTCCGTCTCTGTAAGATTGGGAATGATTGAGATTTCTCTTGGCACAGCTACCAGAAGACTTACAACTTTCAGATAGGTTGCTCACGTCATATCTACGTCTTCAAGCTCAGTTGGAGGCTGCTCAGGAACGCTAGCGCTCACCGGAAAAGTGCTTCTAATATCCTTCGCTGGTCTCCGTCCAGAGCAGCGGGATCTGTTGGTCCAGTTTATATACTGTCTAAGCTCTGAGAGTCCTGGCCTCTGAGACGTCAAAATGACGTAGATCTTGCTGGCGCGCCAGCTTGGCTGTGGCTACTGTAAAACGGCCATTACTTCCCAATGGCAATGACAGTCAGAATCCAACACTGTCAAAAGGTGTCATTGAACGAGACACTGGAGAGCCATTTATTTCTTGACTCTCTCTGTATTTGTCTGGCATGTAACACCCCTTCACAGCCAGCGATTCCACAATGAAAGACTTTGACTAATGCTTAGATGTAACTAATAGTCAGACTTCAGATAGATGTCTGAATTCATCTGCTGCACAAATCTGTCTAGTTCTTGACGATCTTAACCCTCGTGTTGTCTTCCCGTCATCTCAACTCGTTGTCCTTCCACGTCAAAATTGAAAAGGAACTTTTTTTTTGCGCTTTTTCTGATGCTTTTAAAAAAATTTAAACGATTTGGTCACTAACTGTATATGCACCACTAACACCAACTTGTGTTGGTTTAATAAGTTTTACACCTGCATAATAGTTAAGATCAGAGGATGCTGAGTGGATCACAGACTGATTTATGTCAAAGTTTAGTCAGGACACCGTTTTGAAACCATTTAATCCATGTTACTTTTGGGCAATTTGGTTGAAAGAAACCCATTTCTTTTCTTTTTTACGTTGAAAATGGGTCAAATTTGACCCGAGGAAAACACAAGGGTTAAGCAGGACTCACTTGCCATGAATTCTGGGTAAATTAAGACTCTTTAAAAAGTAAACAAACATGGCTGACCGAGCAACCGCGTCACATTGCTCAGCTCTGTTCTCCCCAGCAGAAACGGTTTATCTTCTGGAGGAATCCAACAGTTACAATAAAAGGACGTTTGCTGGGTAAATTCAGCGACGACTGTAACAACACAAAAACCTTCCAGTAGCATAACATCTCAGTATAGAGCTGAGAGGCTGTGGCTCTCTTCTGCTTACTCATCATTAGTGTTGTTACTGCACTTAAGTAGAATTTTCACCTATCTGTACTTCACTTCGTTATTTATACTTCTGAAAACGTTTACTTTGACTCCACTACATTCCCTCTAAGCATCTTCGTTACTCATTACTAAAAATCGTACAAGTGAAAGAATCAACAACAAAAAAAGATTTTTTTTTCTCTATGTTAATGTTAGCCTTTGAATTTGAGGTTTAAGAAGGTGTGGAACCCCTGAATATTACAATTTACTATAAGGAAGCCACAATAAAGTTCATTAACAAGGTTTTTTACTTTTACTTTTTATAATGAAGTACATTTAATATCAGAAAGTTACTTTTGATACTTAAGTACAGCAAATACCAGATACTTTAAGACTTTTACTCAAGTGGTATTCTAAAAAGGTGACTTTAATTTCTACCAAAGTCATTTTCTGGTAAGATACTTGTACCTCAAGTATTGCTTTCAAGTACTTTATTCAAGACTGTCCATCAGTCAGTTTCTTTGGACAAGCAAAAATTGCTGAGGATGTCCTCACTGATATACATTTCCAACAGGTTACTCTATAAAAAATGCTCCACAACATTGTTAGCTAATTATGAGCTCTCTTTTTGTCATTTGGTGCCACTGGTCAGTAGGTGTCAGTGATTGTTACCGTGGATAAAAAATGAGTCGTAGTTCAGAGTTAGGGTAGGGTGGTGAGTAACTTTTTGTTGTTGCTTAAAATAGATCTTAGCAGGAATTAAGATTAAAATATGAAACGGCCCCTAGTGCTGTAAACTGATGCACCATGAAAGCCTATAGTTACGGAGTTCTGTGCTGAAATAAGAGAAGGCTATCTTTCTCAAAGGGATGCTCACAGATTGTCCTAGATTCCACAGACAAATAGGTTAGCACAGATCCGCGTTGCTGTGCCTATAGTTAGACTCATGTACGCGTCACATGATGTTAAGTTTGCAGCCTGCGTGAAGGAAACAAGCGGAAGACTCACCATGAGCACGGCATCGATCGAGTCCCTCTGTGCAATGGCCCAGACCCCGACAGCTAAAACACCAAAGTTTCCCCAAGCAAAAGACGAGGGCAGCAAACTCATACATCCCCTGCGGCAGACACACAATTCATAGAGTCACACATCAAGAATACAAAAGTATGGGACGTGGAGGTGAAAGAGTAGGCCTGAAGAGTGAGTGAGTGAGTGAGTGAGTGAGTGAGTGAGTGAGTGAGTGAGTGAGTGAGTGTGTGTGTGTGTGTGTGTGTGAGAGAGAGAGAGTAGAGAGTAGAGGAGAGGACAGAAATTCCTCAGGTTTGTGAAAAAAAAAAAACTGTACTCCCACTCACCATACTGTAAGCAGCCAGTGCACCAGTACTATGGCCTACGACAGAGAACAAAAGACAAAGTGTTAAGACCTTTTTTAATATTTTCCCTGTGGTCTAGCACTCTTCCAATCCACAGACAATTTCGATGTTGACAATTGATCCATCATATCAACTAAAAGCTCCAAACATTCAGTGGCTCCAGCCTCTCCATAGTGAGGAGTCCTTGTTTTTCTGTTTGATATCATTGTAAATCTGGATTTCTTTGGGTTTTGGAAGTTGGTTGGACATTTGAAAGTGCCCCCTTAGACTCTGGAACATATTTTCGCTATGTTTTACATTGTAACCCCATAGACCAAGCAATGTTTTAATTGATCCTGAACCAGTTCAGTTTATGTGAGCTTGAAAAACATCAGAGCTGGAACTAAAACGTGAAACGTGATCAATTTGTACCTGCCATAAAGTGTTTCATGGCTCCACAGTGCTGGTTTGAATCTTTCTTTTTTTTTAAACTCAAGTTATGAATCAGAACATGACTAATTTTCTCCAGAAAAATCAGTGTGAGTAATCCTACATCTCCATTTAGACAACTTATTTTCTGACTTTTCACATTGCATGTTTAGGTCCACCTTTTTGAGCTTTGAATAAGAGGTTTTCAAGATGATTTTTTAACCTTTTTTTTTAGCCTAGCTACAAAAATAGCACACAAGCATCATTCAATGTAATGGTTCTCCCTTTTAAAAAAGGAACATGACATTGCAGGCATGAGCTCACTCATGTGTTACTTACAGAAAAAGTGGAGAAATCAGAAGGCAATATGTGGTTCATGTGATAAATAATAGAAACTTTTGTATTTCCAGATCCATTGCCAAAATCACTGTATGTCAGTTTGTGTTTCATCTTTGTTTGAACTACACAAATAGGTCATGTTAATATCGCATTTAATGATCAGATGTATCACTATTTTGGTGTTTCTGACATCCAATAATGTTATTTACTCTGTCCACTGACAACAGAAATGCATGGTCTTTGATCTTTAAATGCACTTTAACATATTTTTAGAGGCTATATTCCAAATAACTAACATTTTCTTCTACAATTTAATAAAAAACAAACGAACAAACAACAACAACAAACAATCAATAAATACACATTTGACTAGTTTACTGTGATATGTGCCCTAAGCAGAGACAGGCTGCCACACAGAGGGATTACCAATGAGCAACAAAGTTGGCATCAAAGACGCCAGAGAAACTGTAAAGAGCAGGTTACCACACACACGTCCAACATTACAATCAAGCAAAAACCGCAAACTCACCTTGAGATTTATGGCAGGGATTTCCATAACAAGCTGTTTGGTTCAAAGCAGATCTTCCTTTATCCGCTTCACTGCTTCAACTTGTTCAGGGGGGCTACAGGAAAAGCTGCGCAGATTGTTACAAACTTCTCCGAAAAACTCCTCCTCCCTTCAGATCAGCCTGCAAACACAAACCATGTGACAGCAGCCTGACTGCCTCCCATGTGACTACCACCCCATCACTGTGAATGATCGGGAATGTCTGTTTAAACATTTAAAAATTCTAAATTGAAGTCTGATTTGTTTTTCTAACATAGAAGATAGGCAATTTGGATTTAGAATTAAAAGTTGTAGAGATTTATATTTGTGTATTTGGCAATTTTTTTTTTTTTTTGCTTGTCAGTTGAGTAAATGAACCTGACAACACATCACATGTCGGCAGCAGTGTGATCATTTGAAAAGCTCTTACTGTGGCCTTTGATACAATCACCCATATACGTTGAAGATGAACACAGTGCAATTTGTGTTTATATTGAATACCTTTAAATATATGTAGTCAATTAGTCATCAATCAGTTTTGATATAGGCAAGTTGAAAAAAATCTCCTAAACAATATGTAGAGCTTGTAGCTCTGCATCAGCGGTAGTCTTGTGTTTAGTGCTAATTAGCAACTTTTAGCACGTTAACGCGCTAAACTAAAGCTGGTGAACGTGGTTAACAGTAGGGGTGGGAATCACCAGACGCCTCGCGATACGATATCATCACGACACTTATGTCACGTTACGATATTATTGCGATTTTAAACATATTGCAATATTCTGCAATATGTTACAATTTCTTTTTTTTTTTCAACTTCAAATTATGTCCCCAAAAGGAAACATTGTCAGCGTCTGTTTTATCTAAAAAGATACATTACTCTGTTTGTTCATCTTCAATTTGATTGCTGCAAAATGGGATTGTCAAGCAGACAAACTGACCAACACACACATACACACACACATATATATATATATATATATATATATATATATATATATATATATATATATATATATATGATATAGATCATACTTACCCCTAGTTAGCATGCTGACAGAACAATAGTGCTGTGTTTAAGTACAGCATTGCTGCAGACCAGTGTTTCTCAAATCCAGACCCGGCCTGTACTTCGTGTTATTAATACAAACCTTATGAAGTATGATGTTTTCTATTCTTAAATACATTTTATACCAATCAAAAAATTGTTAGTGAAGTTGAATATACCAACAGTTGATATCTCTCCCCCTAAAAACATAAACAGGTTTGGACTTATTTTATCAACTCGTTATTAGAGAGAAAGTAGGCTACTGGGAAAAAAAAAAGGTACCGGTACCCAATTCCAGGTAGTGTAAATGATTTTCTCTCATCTACGCTCACCTGTTGTTATGTGACTGAAGTCCCAGCCTTTGGTAACATTATACTGAGCAAATCCATCCTCTAGAGAAGACCTTGCGACATGTTTAAAAGCTCTGGAAAAAACTAGCAAGGGGACGTTGACTAATCTCTGAGGTCAAGAATAAAGTTGCACGCTAATACTCTTTATA
Organism: Perca fluviatilis; assembly: GCF_010015445.1. Classification (NCBI taxonomy): domain Eukaryota; kingdom Metazoa; phylum Chordata; class Actinopteri; order Perciformes; family Percidae; genus Perca; species Perca fluviatilis. The sequence goes on from NC_053115.1 coordinate 28,662,420, forward strand.
AGTAACATATACTAGAGATATCTACTTTCACCTTTTCACTTTTGGCTCCTCCTCTCTCACTTTTCAAAATTTACAAATTCATGAAATATTTGTCACTTCTGGGTTCTGCCACTGACATTCGCCTAGGGCTGTGCAATTAATCGAAATTTAATCACGATTATTATTTCGGCTCCCAATGATCACAAAAACAGAATAATCGAGAAAAACAATTATTTAGCTGAATGAAAAAATAAATTTGTTACTGTTGTTTTTTTAACTTTTTCCACTGTTTTTTGAAGTTCAATAATTGCAACATCTTTCCAGAACTCAACGAGTAATCGTGTTAAATTATCGTGATTTCAATATTGACCGAAATAATTGTGATTATATTTTTTTCCATAATCGAGCAGCCCTACATTCGCCCTCCTCGCTATTGCGAGTCTGAAATGACGTCAATATCTGGATTGAAGCGCTATTGACCTTTGAACTCACTGTAAGTCCCGGTGGAAGAGGGCAGCAGCCCAAATCTTTGAAATGCTAATGTGGGACGCCTTTGCGGTGATTATTTTTTTCTACAATTCTGACTCATTCCTTTTGTGCTTCCTATTCCTTATAGGAAATGATTCATTGTGTGCCTCAAGCATGGCAGATGGCCCCTGCACTCCTGTTTTTTTTTCCCCCAGTGTGAACCCTGACCTCCTGCTGGCCTCTGACCCCTGACTCAAGGTTTGCCTCTCTGATTGAAGAATTTATGCTTTCAAACAACCACATTTAGCAGTCCGAATACGCTGTGCTGAATGAATTTGTATGCATATGAGTGTCAAAATGAGATTGCAGTGTGACAAATGTGGGACATGTTATTTAATTTGAGGTCATGCTTTTAACCATCAGAGGAAATGCAATCCTTGGATGTAATTGCAAATAAAGATCCCTTCTACATGCTGACCTGCTGTGACAGACTTGCCAAGTCATTGACAGATTGCAATGCTGGAGCACATCATTTTTCACACTCAATTTATATACATTGGTATTAGGGCTGCACAATATGAGGAAAATATGCGATAACGTTGTTGAATATCGCGATAACGATATTACTTGCGATAAATAAACAGATAGTGTACTCAGTCCTGCATATCTGCTGCTTTCAGTATTCTTCTAAAATACATAAATTGCTTGCTAAATTTAACACAAATAAAAGGAAAAAATTTCCAACATTCTTTTACTGCAAAATTTGAGACCATTAGATTGAATAGAAAAGGCACCACTAAAAAAAGAATGACATTTTAAAGTGTAGTTTTCTACTGATATTTTCTTTCAACTGACACAAAAAAATCTCTGAGTGTATCGCGATATGTCGCAGCCTTTCGCGATACTAATTGTTGTCTATTTTCAATACTGTTCATTAAATTATTTTCATTTTTTTTTGTCTCTGAAGCTGCAGAGAGAATTGGTTTACTCGTATATAGTCTCGCTTTGCCAGACCTTCCTCCACAGCGCTGCGGAGGAGGGTCTGGCTAGTCCACACAGCATTCCAAGATGGGAGAAAAACATGCTCTGGTTTATTGGTATTTCGGTAGTCTTTAAACCAATCACAATCGTCATGCAAAATAGCCTTGGGAAGGAACTTTTTGGTTTTGGTGGAACATGCGATGAGATGTTGTGCAACAGAAATCTCAGATTGGACAGATAGTCTAGCTAGCTGTCTGGATTTACCCTGCGGAGATCTGAGGAGCAGTTAACCGTAGTCCTCATAAATCTACCGGAGTTTAAAATTCAGAGCGGAAGGTAACAGACATCCGGCCGAAAAGAAGGACATGGGGTGAAATTTTCGGCGACACTAACTCATATATAAATTGTTGCACCTGTGTCCTTTTCAGAGTTCCCTGATCTTGAAAAGTTGGGTTGAAATAGCAACTTTGGCAATTCATTACTTCAAGAAATTCTTAAGAAAGTGCCTTTGTGGTGTTGTTGATGTGAAGCTACAGCTGTGGGGATGTGGCTCTGTGTAATCTATCACTTGGCTGGCTGTTGGCCAGCTGGTTTCAACAGGGCAGTCCACCGGCCGGAGCACTCTGTCAGAGGGAACTATTAAAAATACATCACTACTGCTTTTATTCTGTAGCTGTAAATCAGGATGACACAACCACAGTCCGAATGAGCTGCTGGTTAGGAAAGAAAAACGAGGGTTACTTTCTCCATCTCATCAAATATTGATAGATTCTCGGAGAGCTTGTGTGTTCGGATCAGAGACACGCGTGTACGAGTGTAATTGCTGCTACTTGCTCTAATGTGACGTAAGCTTGGCGTTAAAAGGTTTTGGCAGAGATTAGTTTGGAGATAATGAGCTTCAAAGATTGCAGCGTGCATTTGATCACATGGTGCCTCAATACTGACTCCGAAATCCTCATTTTCAAGAAATCAATCCTGATTATTATTCTTCTGATGAATCTCAAAGAATAATTTCTCTCTTTTTCAAAGGAAAAGACTTTAAACCTGTCGCCCTTCTTCAAAACATCCTGATGCTCATTTACCTGCTGAGTCCAAACACATGCTCTTACCTAGTGTTACAAAATATATAATTACATTTACTCCAGTGCTTTACTTAAGTAAAATTTTGAGTTAATTGTACTTTTTTTTCTGTTGTATGCAACTTTATACTAGTTATTTCTGCCACATTACTGTACATACACTTACCTGTACTATATATGCTCTTACAAAACATGTATATTATATTTATACTACTTTCCATACTGTAGGCTATATATCTTACCTATAGTGTATTCATATTTATACTAATTATACTTCTTCCCTACTAACTTCTTGTTTATTATTATGTATTATTCATGCCACTATATGTACATTATTCTGCGAATGTACTGCTTTTTGCACTTCTGGTTAGGTGCTTCACTGCATTGTCTCAGTGCTTGTACTCTGTGCAATGATAGTAACATTGAATCTAGTCTACATCCACGACGTACCACTTCCGGGATCGCTCCGGTGCCGCAGGAAATTCAGCCGGATTTATGTCTTTTCGCCGATGTCAGTTTCCTTCCACTTTCTTTGTGTTGGAATTTTAAACTTGGGTGGATTTCTGAGGACTATGGTTAACTGCTCCTCAGATCTCTGCAGGGTAAATCCAGACAGCTAGCTAGACTATCTGTCCAATCTGAGTTTTCTCTGGCACGACTATTTTACAGCGGCACCGTGCAGAGTTTAGCGCCACCCGTGAAGATTGTGATTGGTGGTCTGGCAAAGTGAGACTACATTGACTCTAATCTACCTCCACTTTCATAAGGGAAATAGTGTATGTTTTACTCCACTACATTATTTGACAGCTATAGTTACTTTTTCAGATTAAGATTTTACACACTAAAACACATAAATTGTGCTTAAAGAATACACTGACACTGGCCTCTCACATTTCAGATGTTTATGAGTTGTTAGACTTTCTCTCGAATCTCCTCAGATGTTTTCATTCAATTAATTGCTCCAAGCCCAAAGTTGTAAAATGAGCCAATATTTCACAAACAATGCGAAGATTAGAGAAATGTCTTAAAACTTGGAAAAATGTGTTACTGAACTTTGTATTCTCTTCATTTTACTCCCATTCATTAGCTCATCACCTCCCAGATTATATAGAGTATATAAAGTAGTTCAAACTAGTTTTCCCTCGAGCTTGCATGTATTGCAATATGTATCCTATGTAATTTATAAGTATTCTTTTTTTTGTCTTACGACACAACTGTTAAAGTTACCAATTTTATGTCTAAAAAAATTTGCTTATAGGACAAAGAAAAAAATCAAGTAATAAATCATAATTCCTGATATAGATAAAGGTCAATGTTGCAGATATAGACAGGTATATACCACAAAATGTTTATCCTAGTAAGTGTTTAATCATGAAAACAAAAGAGACAGACGGACACAATATCTGGACAAAAATGTGTTTAAGTACAGTATAAATAAAACATATATTAAGACATGTAAAAGGAAGGTCAAACAAGCATCTTTGTTTATCGTTCTACCGTTGAGTACATTTAAAGAGACGTGGTGTCAAGTTAACAAAACATCGTTCAAACACGTTCCTATTTACAATGCAGGACAGCGGGCTGGGTTCAAATCACATTTACAAATCATTTTTAAAAGCAAAATGTAGCAGAGAGCTCACACAGAAACTATTTTAAGCTCATTTTAGAATAATTTCTGTGAGTGACAGCTTATCTGACTCCATTTGAATGCTTCTGAACCAATAAAAGCCATCCATTTGGGACGCCAAGCATCAATGCAACACTAAAAATGATCTGTAAACATTGTTTGACTCAGATCAGCAGGACAGAGACAATCTGGTGCAGGAAAAACTGTGAGAGACATTTGAAAACGGGTTTCCCAAAACAAAATAAAATGTGCTTTTGCTCTAAATTGAAACCAAACTAACAGCCACCCATACTGTGGTGAATATTAACACATAACGTATGACATGTTTACAGATTTGCCAGCCAAGTGAATTTGTTATACCAATTTAAAACATATTAAAAAAATGTGGTCATTGTGGACTGAGTGAGCTTTAAAAAGCCTTCTTTAAACTTCATGTACATATGCTTCTGTAATGATGCTGTAGTGACAAAAACTGAATGAAAGCTGATGTATCGATTTGAACTAAAGTAAATAAGTGCTTAAAGATGGTGATTTGCTGGCTCATCCCACAATGCAACAGTCAAAAAGTACATCCAGTCATATCGCCTATTATTTAGTTTGAACTGACCAGATGCGGACATTTTGATGTTTTTCATTGTGGGATCCATTTGAAAAACCAGCAAGCCGTCACCTTTTAGCACTTAGCGGCATGTTAGCGGTGTCATGTGATGTCTTGGCTGTGCTGCCAGAGTAGTCATGGGGACATTTCCCTGCTCCTCCTCCATCTTGTCCTCCAGCTCCTCTTCCTCAGATAGTGATGAAGCCTCCTTGGTCACTGCTGACTGACTCTGGCACCACGCAGCGACCCCTCCTCTTGGTCACACGCCGCTTCCGGTGGAATTTAGCGTAACAACGAAACCCTGAAAGATCATAAAAAAGCTGTTAGTTGAACAGATTGAACTGACTGGTTTGGATGTGTTGTGAGAGACAGAAAGCTAAGGTGAATAAATCAGAGGAACGGCAAGTCCTTAAATAATTTGACATTAGTTTTTGGATCACGTAGACAGCTAAGAATGTAAAAATCAACATCTTGAAAGTGCTAATGTACCACTGTGATCCCTTTTTAAATATTTAGAAAAGAATTGAGCCCAGAGTGATATCAGCTCCAATAGCACATAAACAATCTATCACATTTGTAAATTCAAAAACAATTTCACACAAAAACCAACATTTATCAAACAATTTTTTACCACTAAGTCTGCCACTAGTTTTGGCCACTCTAGGGACTGGTTAACTTTTAAAACAGTCAGACTTGGGGGGGGGGACTGCACATGAAAATACGAGCTGTTACACTTTTATATAGCTGTTAAAAGTTCCACCAAGTGGAGCATTGCTTTAAAGCTTAAGGTCAACATTTTGGGATACATGCTTGTTCACTTTGTGGCACTCTCACTGAACTTGTCATAGCAGGAAAAGCACAGGAGGAATTGATAACGTTAACTACGGCTCATTTAGTGTCCCAGTAAGCTACTCCAGGGAGCCAGCATGATGGACCTCCACGAAGTGGAATTCAGCTTTAATTAATGTTATTAAATACACCTGTGCTTTTCCTGCCGTGGAATTATGCACGAACATTCCTGGTCACCAGAGGGTGAATCCTACAGACTTTGGTGATCTCTCTGATTTTTCCTCCAGCGCCACCATGAGCTTGACATCGAGGGTTTTGAGTTAAATATCTCGACAACTATTGGATAAATTGAAATAAAATGTTTTGTCATTTGGTCCAGACTGAAATATCTCAACCTCTCAACAACTACAAAATGGACTGCCATTAAACTGCAAACATTCAAGTGTGCTGTGACGTGGAAAAAGTCCATAGTACGGTGGCCCTCAAAGCTCAATGCACTGTAAATTAAGAAATCACACGCAAGCAAATGAAGAAACAGCTTCACTAATTTGACGACACACAAAAACATCTGTGTGACATCATGTGCAGAAGAAGAAGAAAGCCCCGTTTACACGAAGGGAAGACGCAGATATTTTCCTGCGGTTTGGCCTCTCATTTACACGAAAACCCCGTTTTTATCACAGAAAACGATTATTTCTAAAAACTCCGGCCAAAGTGGAGATTTTGGAAAACCTTGTTTGCACGTTTGCATGTAAACTGAGACAAACGGAGGTTTAGGCAGCCGAGAGAGAGGAAGAGGTAGTGATTGGTTGCTGTTGTTGCTATTGTCGGGATTCTGATTGGCTAACGTGGGCTTGAGCTTCTCGTTACACAGGTCTGGCGTGCTCTTAACTGCATTGACGGCATATATACACGGGTACATATAAACAAACACTTTTCTGAAAACGGTGAGGTTGAAATGTCCGTTTATGAAAATAGCCAGCCACGTGTAAACGTAGCAGAAGAAGACATGCCTTTTTTTATCCCGCGAGGGGAAATTCACAATTTCTACTCTGTTAGTACAGTTGCACACACACATGCTCTGGACCTATACATGCTATACACACTAATGAAGAGATGCCAGAGAGAGGGGGCTGCTCCTTGGAGGAGCACACCGACCAGTTAGGGGTTCAGTGCCTTGCTCAAGGGCACCTTGGTAGTGCCCAAGAGGTAAACTGGCACCACTCCAGCTAGTAATCCTTGCTCCGACTTTTGGTCCGTATTTGAACCGGAGACCCTCCGGTTCCCAACCCAACTCCCTAAGGACTGAGCTACTACCACCCCAGCATTTATAAAAAGCACTGCAAGAACACAACGGAAACTGTTTCCAGTGGACATTAAAAAGTGATGCACACTGCTGGGACACGCTGGACACGCTTAACGTTGCCGTTTGTGGCTCATGAAGTTATTTGAAGTTGGTTCCTTGTAATGACATGAACGATATTATAATAATAAGCAAAGGCCAACGCTCGGTTAAGAGCAGATATCTGCAATTTGTCATGGTTTTGAGTTTCTGTTGGTTTTGAGGTTCTGTTCTTGTTTCCTGTTATTGTGTATTTGTTCTGTTTTCTGTTGAAGCCCGTGTTTCCTCCCTTGTCTTGTCTAGCTGTAGTTCCTGTCTTGTTTCCCCGTGTGTCTGTATGTTCTGTTTCATGTTTTATTTTGACGGTCTGGGTTTCTGTCTTGTCTTGTCTTATTTTACTTCCTGTGTTTGCCCTCCCTTGTGATTGCCCTATGTGTTTCACCTGTTGTATCACCTGTGCCTTGTTTGATCATTACCTCCTGTATTTAGTCTCTGTCTGTCCCTTGTCTGTTGTCAGGTCATTGTATTTCGTTTGGAGTGTCTGTGTGTTGTCTACCCTGTTGGTCTCGGTGTTCCTGAAGTTTTGCCTGTTCCTGTTCTTGTTGTACTTAGCCTGCTGTTCCAGGACACCTTTTGTTTGTCGGATTTTATTGAAATAAATCCTTGAGCTTACTAGTGTGTCTGCCATCTTGCACTTGGGTCCTACATCCCCCTGAAACTCCTGACACAATTATATCTGAATCATGCAAAGTTAAAATAAATAAACAATCTTAAATTTTACGTTCCTGCCAATTTGTCTATTGGGCTTCATCTGCCTGCCTGGGTTCAAACGTGTATCTCTACTGAGCCATATACAGTTCTCCTCACTCACCTTCCTCACACATGCAGTCATCGTAGCATTTGTTGTTGAGGCCTCTGTTGTGAGGTTTACACTCGTGTTGTCTCAAGTCACAACAAGAACCTTTAAAGGAACAAGCACATTGCATTCATGATTCATATGAAACAGAAAAACGAAAAAAAAAAAATTTAAGTTGTAGAGGTTATAACTTCTTTAACTTCTTTTGAAGTTTTAAATAATACCTAAGATATTTTTCTCTGAACGTTAACTTTTGGAAAGCTTAAAGCTATAGTGCGTAGTTTCTGTTGCCCCCATGACAAATTCTAAGCAATGACAACACCACTGTTGTTGCATCCACACGACACAAGCCTTCCATAGTCGCACACCACCACCGCCCCTCCTCCACGTTACTTGGAGCCAGGGAGGACACGGAGGATTAAAAAAACATGATTGACTCTTCAGAAGAGGTAATTATCTTCACTCCAGTTCTTTTGCGCAAAAGTCGCCGGACGACACCATGTTCTAAACATAGCCATACTGAGAAATACAGAGAGAGTTTGGTGGAGCTGATAGTCCTAATTAGCTTTGTATCAACTCATTTGGCAATGGATATAACAGACGTTCATTAATATAAAAAAGTTACGCACTAAATCTTTAAAAGGCCCAACAGACAAGACATACTGTTACAAATACATTCTGGTATGGTAAAGCAACATTATATATTAATTATTTTACCTTAAAATAACAGTTTCAAATAATTTCTATGCTACACTGACTTGTAATAGGGAGAATGGGGTCTCTGTCATTCCCACTGCCTTTGCATTGTACAAGTTGCATTGCGGTCAGGAGTGGCATGTACATGCAGAGACTGACCTGGGAGACAGTCCAGGTGGTGGTCACATGGCTCGATGGCGTCAGCGTCTACAGTCACATTTCCACTGCTGAGGTTCTTACTCCGCCTCTTGTCTGCAGCAGGATAAAAAAATAAATGGCAGTTAAATAAAAACAGAGCAGTTTGATACTGAAGGTGTCTGATCAATATGCAGCCTCAACCCAACAGATCGATTGACTTCAGTTTCATTCAGTTACAACATTATGCTTTTATGTCAGGTACAAATATTTTCCAGTAAAGCCATTTAAATTTGATTTTCACTTGACTCATATATTAAAATTTCAACACTGGTCAGATGTGGCTGTACTTAATGTTTAATATATTGTAGGAAGCAATGATCTCATGCCAGAAATGGAGAGAAATTAGGGGTTTACTCATGCAAAAAGTTACAGTCACATTGTTTTTTGGATAGTCCAGTTTTCATTGGCTACTTTGCTTTATATAAAGTGACATTAATGTACGATAACAAAGCCCAATGAGTTTAAATACCCACAGCTGCACTTGTTATTTAGATATTGAAAGTCTGTGTGTTAGATATAGTTTCAGTGATCTAGTTTTAAGCCATCCCTAGCGTGACACTAGGGATGGCTACTGAAATATCTCAACAACTACTGAGTTGATTGATATAATGGAAGACATTCATGGTCACCAGAGGGGAAATCCTACAGACTTTGGGGATCTCCTGATTTTCCTCTAACCCCACATTGATCTTGACATTTGTGGTTTTGAGTGAAATATCTCAACAACTATTGGATAAATTGAAGTTAAAAGTTCTGTCATGCAGTCAACCCCTTTGGTCCAGACTAAAATATCTCAATCACTACTGAATAGATAGCCGTTAAACTTTGCAGACATTCAAGGGCCCCTGGGGATAAATTCTAATGACGATGGAGATCCCCTGACTTATAATAAATTTTTACTTATTCAGTAAAATATATCAATGGATTGGCACTAAATTTGGTACAGAAATTCATGGTGCCCAAATGATCCCTAATCATTTTGATGATCCCCTGACATTTCCTCTTACACCACCAAAATATCTTAACAACTTTTGGATGGATTGCCGTAAAATTTGGTTCAGACATCCATGGGAAGGAATCGTAATAACTTTGATCCCCTTTCATCTAGCGCCATCATCAGGTCAAACTTTGTCGCATATTTTGGTTTATGACCAAATACCTGCAAAACTAATGATTACTTTGGCATTCTAACATGCTAAACTAAGATGGTGATCAAACATTGTACCTGTCATGATTCTGGGTTTTATTTTCTAGAGTCACTTCCCATGTGGTTTAATGCTGCGTTCATGCCACCTCGGAATAACAGGCACCGCCCCCCTGGTTACGTTTTTTTTCCGACTGGCAGCGTTCACATGGTCAGGATGCGCGTTCTTCTTCTTCTGTTATATTGGCGTTTGGCATAACAACTTTTTGCATGACTGCCACCAACGGTTGGCCGTAGCCTAGAGCATCAGGTGTGTGAAAACATGGAGGCCACAATAACAAAAGATTTTCTGCTGTTTTGTTATGCGAGCATCCAAACAGCACATCGCCAGGTGTTTGTTTGTGTTATCTGCAGGACAACGAATGGGAAAAGACACGGATAATGTTTTTTTTTATACATGGGCCTATTTATGAATAATTTGAAACATGTTATGTCTGTGTATGTTTCTTGGCAGAGGCATTTGTCCACAATAAACAGTTTATTGTCATTGAAATATGTTCAGTGAACCAAAGTCGCCTCCATCAAACGTCAGTTGTCAACAACAAGTCACCAACTGGGGAACTCGGTTATCAAAATCCAGCCCGAGTTTCCCACCTCTGATTCCCACAGGAAGTTACGTGAATGGTGACGTTTTCAGTCGGAAAAACGTTTTTCCGATGTCCATGAACGCACGGTGACTTCCTGCCTTGTGTTTTTCCCCGCCTTTGCGATTGTCTGCTCCGCCCTGATGTGTTTCACCTGTTCATCAACCCTGATGTCACCTGTCTCTCGTTTCGACCCTCGTTACCTTGTGTATTTACACTGAGTGCTCCCTTGTCTGGTGGTCGTTGTTAGTGGTCTCAATAAGTTCTACCTGTGCCTATTTCCTAGTGTTCCTGGATATTTCCCTGTTTTCTGTTTTGGATTACTGCCTGTTTACCTGGACTGTGTTTATTTTTGTCATAAAATCACTGAAACTCTGTCTGCTACCTCCTCGTCGCTTCTACTGCATTTGGGTCCAAACCTGCCACTCCTGAAAACGTGACATTACCTGCCAAACATAAACATGCTAGCATTGTCATTGTTAGCATGTTAGCATGCTGATAACAGGCATTTCTCTTAAAGCACCAATGTGAGTACAGCCTGATCTGCTACTATGGCTGTAGACTCTGTCTTTATAATTTGAATATATTAAAATAATCTGGTACAATAAGGATTGGAGTTTGATACAGAATATTTCCACCAATCCTGTCTTGAAATCAGAGCCTTTTATGACCACATGTTCACAATTACAGCTCATCACTAACCTTTCTTCCTGGAAGACGGCCAGGTGTCCACAGGTTTCATGTCCTCGTAGTCTGTCCAATCAAAAAGCGCCATGTCCAACGTTGGCATCACCTCTCCTTGTCCTTTTGCTTTTCCAGTCCTCTGAAAAAAAGGAAATGTAACTTATGACATTTTCTGTTGATTTCAGTGGGAACATTTGCATACCGGCTTGAGTCACACTCTGTATAAGAAAAATCTAAACAGGAGCGCTTAAACATGCTGAAATGCAGATCTATAAACACCTAATCCCATCTTCAATTAGTTTCAGCATGCTGTGTAAATTTAAATTCTGCCTCCATGGGAATATTTAAAACATCTTTTTATTTATCTATTCAAAGACAACTGTGAATAAGAAGATGTGTGTTAAAAATCAACACTACACAGCATAATGCTGCTGAAGAGAATACACTGAAGAGTTAAATTCTGTCTTCTCGGATTAATGTTCACTTACTACAATTACACACACCACAGCAGTGGATGACTATGATGATTTGTTGACTGTGTTTTCTATCAATACTGCAGGTTAACACGTTCAGGGTGTTCTTAATGAAACCCATCGGACTCGTGTTGTGACGAGCAGCAGTAATGATTCATAAAACGCCCTCACAGAGTCAACGGAGACACAAGCAGAGCTTTAAAAACCAATCGATTGGTAACAGAGAACTTGACTGCCCACAGACTGGAATACAAATATATATCACATCATTTGTGTCGTTAATAGATATACAATATATAGACGTATAGATTGAAACATACAGTTCATTACACACAACCGCAGGCTTTATTTATCTCCGGTAAGAGCAGCAGGCAACTAATGCAGCATGCAAGTGATCCTGGGTGGACATTTTTTTAATTCCTGTGCTGTATGTGGGATTTTTGTTTTTTAAGATGTTTAAATGTATGCATTGTTTTAAAGTCAACCACTTTTTTTGGTAAAACCTTCATAGCATTGTCTTTGAAAGGTACTCTTACAGTAATTTCTTACATTACTGTTACCTCCCTTTAAAAGTAAGTTGTTTACAAAGATTCTGAGAGTATTTCTTTCCTTCAGAAAAAAGAAATAGCAGTAGGTTTGTGCTGCCACTTTAGGCGTGTTATTAATCCTGGTTTTATCATGTTCGCCAGTGTTATACTACTACTGATCAGACTAACAAGTACTCATACCTGAGCGACAAAAAAATCTATTCGCCTTTCAAAATGACCAATATGCAACACTTTTTTTCTGATCTTTCACTTGATTTGGTCAACGTTTGAGGCGACTAAAAGTACTTGATTAAGGTTAATGAAAGATCTTGTTCATGGTTGAAAGAAACCAATGTTGGTAGGATAAAGAATGCAAACTGCGGCCTCTGATGCTACAGTCAATCTGTACTTTCCAACACCGAAAAAATGTGAACAAAAGAAGAATCAAAGTCTCATTCTAAGACATCTAAGACATCGAAGACATTTTTGTTCCCCAGAGAATACACAATTGACCTTATACTGTAGCTCTAACTGATGACTTTGCTATAAAACAAAAGTCCTTCGTGGATTACTTGTGCATAACCTTCTGCAATAAAAGCCATAAAACTGTTACCGCCATCACGTTCCTCACACAGAGGAAGCAAAATAGAAATGTTGGACATTATAATTAAGTCAGCAGGACTTTGAGGCGTCTCTTGAGGAATTCTCGGTCCACAAAAGACATCCATCAAAAAATAAGAATCAACCTCTACATAGAAACAGATCCATATTTGCTCCCTTTCACACTCCTATATGGAAATATCAATTAGATTAATTGCAGAGGGCTATCTGCTTTTGCTTGGCTGCTCATTAAACCATCAACAGAAGATCGAAGATTAATTAAGAAGCCTTGGCGCATGCTCGCGCGCGTGCGTCAATACAAGGTGGGTGAATACAGGTTTATTCAGGCACACAGTATGTGAAAAATAATGTGTTTTTTGAACATTAAAGCATGTAAACATGTCCTAGGTGAATCCCAAAATACAACCTGAAAATGAGCATAACATGGGACCTTTGAATTGCCTTTCAAAAAAGGCAATGTTTAGAGTTCCAGGGACAACAGATGAAAATTAGCCTCCTAACCATGGATCATTAACAGTTATTATTTTCCTGTTAATCAATGAGAATAGGCTCTTTCCAATAAACTAATACAATTAAAACGTAGTTCATCTCAGTCAGGTCGTACAATGTCTGAAAAGTTTATTCCAAATCACTGGACTGGAGTCTTGATTGAAGACGTTTCTTCAGTTTTAACTGTTGTCACAGTAGTATTGGTTTTAGTAGCTGGTCCTGCCCCTATGCTGGATGAGGTCACATTGGGATTTTTAAATAGAACTGAAGAATCCTTTCAGAAGAACGTCTTCAATCAGTGGTTCCATTTCTTACAATAAAATGCTCCGTCGTATTCCGTCATATTTGTCTATATTGTTGTCATTCCTACTGATTAAATATAATCCGTGAATTTATTTCCCAGCAACAACTTTACTGTGTTGACTTGAACAGCACTCCACAACAAAAACACCTGTCAATCAAACACGGTCTGTGATCCTGTAAAACTGAGGCAGATATTTCCCACGGACGCCCTACAAGCTGTTGGGTGTTTGTAACAGCAGCTGTGACAAATGTAAAAGCTTTCATGCGGTGGGCGCTGGCTCAGTATCTACTCACATCAGGTTCCATCTTGTCTTAAAGAGTCTCATTTGTAACGGCTCCAAGATCGAAGGAGGCTCGAAGAAAACACGGGGTTTTTTTTTTTCTTCCCTTATAAATGCTGTTTATGCATACTGTTGAAGCATCATGCTGGGTGAGCGTGACAGGTGGTGAGTGGAGGCCCCACGCATGATTCTTCGGTGCATGTGCCCACAGTCGGACACGAAAAAGACTCTCCGTGCTCACATACGTTTTGTCCTGCCATGGTTTTAATAAAGGAAGTTACAGAAAATGTGCTGCTGGACTGTGAACAGTATGATTTTGATCCCAGAGGCGTAGTTTTATTATACGGAACGCGGCCATATCTATCATACGTGCTGTGACCAAGAGCCAGAGAGTTTGGCCTGCTGGCGGATATTTTTCACAGGCAGCACTTTCAGGTTCACGCTGCAGTGTGTATCATTTCCAAGATGAACTATGAGGTTTGCTGCAGCATAACGGCAGTAATGGGGCCCATTTTCGCTCTATTTCCCCCGCACACTGGAATCACACTGAGGCACAACAGACGCAGCCTTTAATAAGCACTTTGGTGTCGTTGGGGTTACCTGGGGTTTGGTGGAGGCCGGAGGCAGCGTTGGGGGATGCTCGTTCATCACCGTGGTAACCATGGAGGAGCCAGAGCCAAAGACGGCGACGATGGGGGAGGGGGACTCACTGGGTGGGGTCAGGCTGAGGGAGGGGGAGGCGGCGGAGGAGGAGGAGGAGGAGGAAGAGGAGGGAGGATCCTCGAACAGATCTCTGTCCCTAAACGCAGAGCTCAGCTCAGGCTCTGGAAGAAACCCTGGACAGACAGAAAGAGACCATTCGGATGTGTTATGTGCTACTATATTCAAATTCAAATTGGTGGTGTTTGTTGTTTGTTTCTTTTCTTTATTTTGTCTGCTTGCAATGAATTGTAGATGTTTAAATTTCCCAATTTTCTGAGCGCTTTCAGGACTTCTCACCAATGTCAGCTTAAAACATGAAAATGGCAAATTAAAGATACAAAATTGGGCGAACGTGCTGAGGAAGATTTTGTGATATGATCCAAAGCTAAATGGGCCGTGGTTAGAGTGTTGTGTCAAAGACAACTTTTGGCTTTATCAGTCCAGGTTTTCAGATATCTACTACAAGTACGGCCGCCACTTCAGTGCAGTGGAGGTAGATAGAATTTCCTGGGTGGTGCTCACAACATTGAAAAGTCACATTTTCAAAAATGCAACCTGGAGTTAACATGCCGGACATTGTTAATGGATAGAAGTGTATGAATGATATGAGTACCATTACATCTGCAAGCCATGACAGCATGCACAATCAAGGCATTCATTTTATAATTTACAGCTCACCTTTTCCATGCCGTTCCTTGTCACGCCGACTCCCTTGTCTCCTGTGCTCAAAATGGTGTCCATGCCCGTTCCCGTGTCCATTCCCCCTTCCTTTGCGCGTCCCCTGAAGCTGGTTTTCCCGGGTCTGGGCTGGACTCTTCATACTCATTCGAGCTCTGTCTCTGTCCCTGCCCGGGCCCATCTCCAGTCTCACTGGGCTCAAACTCTCCAGGCCCGTCCCATCATCCTCAGGCCTGGCCAGGGGGTGCATGGGCCTGTGTGAGAGCAGCCCGGCTCCACCTTTAGCCGCGCGGGCCCCAAGGCCCCCGTGCCCTCCACGGTCCCTGCTGTAACGGTGGCCCTGTGGACCTTGCAGAGGGTGCTGCAGGGCGTTGCTGCCACCTGCTGAGGTCTGTCTCCTCTTGCCGTGAGGAGATCCAGGCTCAGCGCTGTGTGACAGCATCAGGGTGGCAAACAAGACCGTCAGGAGGAGACTCCAGGAGAAGGCCATTGTCTGTACAGCACAACGCCACCTGCTGGAAAGAGGAAATACATCTCAATACTGCACACATTCTGCTTGTAATTAGATTCAAATAACAAAACTTTAGGTAGATTACATCATACAAAACATCCTGGTGGGCTTCTCCTGAGTGAACTCATTTATATGACAGGTAAAGAGGGAGAAGCAAAGGGGATGATGCGCAGCAAAGGGCAAAGTGTGGGGTGGCTGTGGCTCGGAGGTAGAATCGCCTCTCAACCACGAAATTGGCGGTTCAATCCCAAGCTCTTCCGGCCACATGTCAAAGTGTCTCTGAACAAGACACTGAATTATACACAGTACATTGTACTGTCAATCGTATGTGACGAATTAAGAATAAAGTGTAAAAGCGCCACGTTTCCAACCCCAGCTGCTGCTGCTGATGTCTCAGCCTACATGGGGCACATGTCTACCTGGTAATTACCTGAAGAAAACAAATGAATCAAAAAACTACTTTGAAGTTATTTTTCAAGAAAGAAATGAGGATTCATGAGGATTTGCTGCTTTTCGTTGTTTATATGATCTTAAACTGAATATTTTAAGGTTTTCGACTGTTGGACAGACAAAACAAGTAAGGAGAAGAAATAGTGATTGAAATGATATACTATTTTCTTATATTTTATGAATCAAATGATGAATCGATTAATTAATAATAATAATAATAACATGCCACGCTTTACAAGACACATGTAGCACATTAAAAACAGAAAAACAATAAAACCAACACATAAAACAAGCAAAAACAATAAAACCAGTAACTAATAGGTTAGAAATGTAAGTCTATTGTTTGTGGAAAGCTGATCTGAAGAGGTGTGTTTTGATTAGTGTATTGAATGTGTCCAGTACAGTCACAGATGTGTATGGGTAGGGAGTTCCAGAGGGAGGGGGCTGCAATGGTGAAAGCTCTGTCACCCCAGGTACGGTGCTTGGTCCTGAGTGGTGGGGAGAGCAGGTTTGCGTCAGAGGAGCGTCAGAGGAGAGGTTACGGGGGGGATTGTGTCAGTGGAGCAGGTCTGTGAGGTAGGAAGGAGCCTGATTATGGAGGGCTTTGTAGGTGAGGAGGAGGACTTTAAACTGGATGCGTTGGGGAACAGGGAGCCAATGGAGGTTCTGAAGGACGGGAGTGATGTGATCGCGGGTGTGTGTGAGGAGACAGGCAGCAGAGTTTTGGATGTATTGGAGTTTATTTAAGGCTTTTGCAGATGAACCATAGAGGATGGTGTTGCAGTAGTCAATTCTGGAAGTGATGAAGGCGTGAATCAAACTTTCGGCAGCAGAGAAGGTGATTGATGGGCGGAGACGGGCAATATTTTTGAGGTGAAAGAAAGCAGCTCTGGTTATTTGGTTGATGTGGTTTTCAAAAGTGAGGTTGCTGTCGAAGATGACTCCCAGGTTACGGATGTGTGGGGATGGAGACAGGGTGTAGTTGTTGACAGTGAGAGCAAAGTTATGGGTGTTCTTTGTGAGGGATTTCGGGCTGATGAGCATCAAGTCGGATTTATTGTAGTTGAGTTGGAGGAAGTTGGTTTGCATCCAGGTTTGAATATCGGTGAGGCAGTTGGTCAGGGTGGAGGATATAGCTGTAGTGATGGATTTGGTAGAGACGTAGATCTGGACATCATCGCCGTAACATTGGAAGTGAAAACCATGTTTGCGTATATTTTCGAGTGGCAGGATGTAAAGGATGAAAAGGAGAGGACCAAGCACCGAACCTTGGGGGACCCCTTGTGACAGAAGAGCAATGGAGGAGGTGCAGTTGTTGATCTGTATGAACTGTTGTCTGTTGGTGAGTTAGGAACGAAGCCAGAAGAATGCTGTGCCACTGATGCTGCAGTATGTTTCCAGTCGAGACAGGAGAATGGAGTGGCTGATGGTGTCGAAGGCTGCAGTGAGGTCGAGCATGATAAGAATGGTGAGGTGGCCAGAGTCAGAGGAGAGAAGGAGGTCATTGGTGACTTTGAGGAGGGCTGTTTCAGTGCTGTGTTGTGAGCGGAATCCAGACTGAAAAGGTTCAAACAGGTTATTGGAGGAGAGGTGGGTTTTAATTTGAGTAGCGACAACATGTTCCAGGATTTTTGATAGGAAAGGGAGGTCGGATATGGGTCGGAAGTTGGACATGGTGTCCGGGTTTAGACCAGGTTTCTTGAGGATGGGGGTGACTGATGAAAGCTTGAGTGTTGTGGGCACTGATCCGGAACTGAGAGAGGAATTGATGATTGTAGTGTTGAGCAGGGCGATGGATGGTAGACAGCTCTTAATGAAAGCTGATGGGATGGGATCAAGGCTGCAGGTGGAGCTGTTCATACCTGTGTTGAAATGTGAAAGCTCCACAGGGGACAGCAGAGAGAAATGAGAGTGACTGAGAGGGTGGAGAGGGGGAGGCAGGTGTGGTGGTTGAAGGAGCAGAGGAGGTGGTCAAGTTGTTGTAAATGGTGTTGATTTTGGATTGAAAAAAATGAGAGAAAAGAGTTGCATTCATCCACTGTGAAGGTTGTAGAAATGTTGTCAGGGGGGTTTAGAAGTTTTAATTAATCGCTAATGAAAATATAGTTTGTTACAGCCCTACATTCATTGACAGCAAACCTAAAGCCTAATTCACACAAGTAGAGTTTTGAAAAGAGATATTTAAAAAACAGGCAGTGTTCTTTTGTATTGCTGTGTTAACGAATGCATAAAGGAGATTTTCTTCTGGGCATACATTATATAGTCACATAAAAGTGTAAAATCCCTTTAAAAGGGCATCCTCAGCCAACCATCTGGTGTTTAATGTAGAAGCCCCTATCTGAAACCACACAAGTCCTCAGGTTTTGTGCTCACTCTTCCGCTGTATTCATTCGTCCCATCACCTTTCCTACAAATTCAGATTACATCACTCTCAGCCTCTTGTGTGCGAGCCCATTTATCTCGACTTGGCAATAAAAAGGCGGACAGACACCTGTGCCTCTTTTTAGAAATTACTTCCCAGCCTTCATTCCTGAACCTTCATGCCTTACTCAGTATGACATACTGCACTGCGCAAATCCTTCATCACTGCCTATTCCGTGATCTCGAGAGCCCTCCCACCGTACCTTTCATTACAAAAGTCAACATATCTGTGAGGTGTGACTGAAGGGAAAAATGAGGTTCTGTGTAGTGCATTAAAGGCACGGCACCTTGGACAAACATGGTTAAAATGACGGTGTTGAGTTTTTGTTCCCATCTGAAGGTTCCAAGCTTACTATCAAGGCTCAATTTAGATTTAGATTTAATGTCAGCAAAAGAGAGAGAGAGAGAGCGAGAGAAAGAAAAAATCAATACATTTAAAGTAGGGAGCATTTTTCCAACATCACAATATCAAAATGTCTGCAACATTGTTTGATGCTGTGAACTTTTAGGCAGTAAACTCTCCAAATTGTACACAAAAACTCCCTTTTGTTCCACTAAAACTCTATTTTTGATATGTATTGGTCAACATGAAGACACATTGCAGAACTCTTCACCACAAAACGCTGTATACACTTCACCAAAACATTTTGGGTTATATTGCATTGTAACTTCTGAGGTTGTTTCTGGTTATATTAATATTAATCATTATTTGATATACTATGGTGACCTATAAGTCCCATGCCTGTGTAATAGACTGTATATAAAAAACCTGACCAACCTCAGACAATGGCATGACAGCTGCAATCATTGGACGAGGTGAATAGAGCATGGTGTACTGTGAAAAGAGTTGTGTGAGGTGTTTTGATTTTGACAGACTGAAGCTCACTGAGCTTCTCAAAAAAAAGGCAATCTCAAAATCCCTATTTTTATTGACAACATTACGTACCAGATATTTAAAAAAGCCACTTTGTCCTTTCCTTCTCAGATGTCGTGGTGTCGTTTCTAAGTATGATTTGCTTTGTTTTGTCCTCCACTTCAATATGCTGAGACAATCCACCGCCACAGACACACACAAGGTTTAGAAATTATGTGGCAAGGGTAGGACTCTTTGTGTAAAAAGACAAAAGTTTTTCAGAAAAGAAAATGAGGATAGTGACAACAGTAAACAGAGATGTTGGTGATAACTTTAAATAAAATCCCTTGGATATATGGGTTATTTAGTTGTTTTATGGACTTTTTTTTTTTTTTTTTTTTTTTTGTTGTATGTAGATGGTTAAATGGAAATAGTAGGTCCCTTAAAGCAGATTTAAAGCAGACGCGGCTGGCCTCGGGGAGTTGGACCAGCTGTGCAGTTTGCAAACAAGAGTGTGAGGCTGGCTGCTGATGTGAGACCTTTATCTCCAAACAGGCCTTTGGAGGGGGGAGGGGGGAGGGCGATCGGCCGTGTCACGCACAAAAGTGTTTGGCCAGGATTACGATCTGTCTGTTTGACACATGAGGCGCTGCTACTGGACCGTGTACGACCAAAAGGCTCATTTAAGAAAACAAAGAAAACATCCAAACTTAAGTGAGGGGTGGGGCAGGGTGGAAAGAGGATTGTCTAAGGGATCACATCACACCCCTCTTGGATATGTAGCTATTTGGGAAACGTGCTTATTTGCTTTCTTGCCCAGAGTTAGATGAGAAGATTGATACCACTCTCATCTCTACAAAAGTGTAAAAGGTGTGGCGTTACAGGGGATACTCAAGGCACCAGTATACAAGCAGTTCTAAAGACCCAACATCTTTCCGTCAGAACGTCAGAATTAGGGGAGCTGGGTCCGACAATTTCTGTAACATTCTGAAATGGACATTTACAGCCACTGCCAGTTGGTCAGGTGTGAACAAGGTAGTCTTCCTGGGGTCCAAAACAGCATTTAATGAGACAATATTAAAACATTTCATGACATATACAGAAAAGAAAACAAATACAACAATATCTGCTTACAGAACTAAATAACAAAAAAGACTCCAAAATATATATATATTTTTTAATTAAATTAAATAAAAACAGTAAGCTGGGTTTTAACTCTCTCTCTCTCTCTAGCGCTCTTTTTTAATTTGTTACACAGCTATTTCTATCCTTTTTTGCAACACTGTGAATTCCTTCCAGGAGAAACTATCTGAAAATGTGTATGCTATCCCCATATTTAAACGATATTGCGCCCCCTCTATGATGGCTGGCTTTTTCCCAGTTTGGAACAATTATTAACAACGCGTTGAACGAATTTTTCTAGGATAGCTTAGCTAACCAAAGTCTTGAACTATGTAGAAATTCTCCACCTAAAGAAATCTACCCTTTGAGTATCAAATACTGAGTTTTTGGTGGAATATTCCTAAGGTAAGCAAGATTCAGGAGATTTATTGTTGATCTCAGGAATCAAAAGAAGAAAAAGCAGATCCATTCATTCCTTGTCTGTACCTGTTAATCTCATTTAGGATTAACAACACTCAAAATGTGCAGAAATAGAGTAGAATCAACAGAGGTGGAGATAACAGCAGAAGCTAAGCAGCACCACAACGACACGACCCTTCAAAAAATACATTTTCCGTACATAAAAGAAAGATGTGACGCCTCCATAGAAAAAGAAGACACCATGCGTCAACCCCCATCAAATCTAAGGCCTGAATAGACCTGTCAT
This sequence comes from Perca fluviatilis, assembly GCF_010015445.1. Taxonomy (NCBI): domain Eukaryota; kingdom Metazoa; phylum Chordata; class Actinopteri; order Perciformes; family Percidae; genus Perca; species Perca fluviatilis. Next base: position 28,683,642 of record NC_053115.1, read on the forward strand.
GTGAAAGAGAAGGCGGGTGGTGGTGGAGGGGGACCGAGTATCTCAGCACAGCAGTGCCCTGTTTTCCTTTCTCAGACTTTCATGTGCTGCTAACAGGTGGTCCTTTGAGGAGAGGATGAGGACGGTAATGGAGCACTCTGGGTGGCATTCCGGGTTTTAAGCACAGTCTCTTGTGTGTGATAAACAACCTCCGCGAACAACACAGCCTCCTGCCAGAGTCTGTATTATACATGGCTGTGTGTTGTAGGAAGAGCACAGCAGGGTGAGCATCTGCTACTGAGGCGATGGGAGGCCAAACAAGTGGCCTGGAACTGCCGACTCTCATTCCCAAATGAGATAATCCACCGTTTGAACGACAACGCTGAAACAGTATTGATTACTGGATGGCTTTAGCTGGGCGATATGGAGAAAATCAAATATCCCGATATTTTTGACCAAATAGATATTGCGGCGATATTGTTGGATTGACAATTGGTGCTTTCACAAAATATTTACACAATGAGATTTTTGATAAATAATCATCAGTAATGTGGATATAATGACTAAGTGGGCAAAGGCAAATAACAGAACAGCTAGTAAGTCTGGCAAGTTCAGAAAATGGCATCACTTTACTGTAATGTAGCCTTTAAAACCAGGAAAAGCGAAACACTTATGTCACATTACAATATCCAAAATTTAAGACGGTGTCTAGCGTCATATATCGATATATTGCCCAGCCCTACTTTAAGGGTGTTATGATAGTTCTTGGTTGAAAGAATGAAAACATGTTAAAGGCCCTTAAAACCTGTTCAATCAATCTTCTGATGGGTTCTACGTAAACCAGAGACTGTATAAAACAGGGGTCACCAACATGGTGCCCGTGGGCACCAGGTAGCCCCCAAGGACCACATGAGTAGCCCTCAGGCCTGTTCTAAAAATGAAAATTGAATATTGATATTATCAGTTTTCCACCTTGGTAAGTCTTTGTTGATAATTATTGTGAGAAATCATTAACATGACCAGTGTCTTCACATAGATGAGTATCATTAATCATTAATAACCATATATAACTAAAGGCAAACTGAGCAAATTTGTTATTCCATGAGAGTGTATCAAACTGGTAGCACTTTGTATGACTCAATAGCGATGAAGTAGCTCTCAGTTTCAAAAAGGTTGGTGACCCCTGGTATAAAAGAAGTAGAAGTAGCCACCGTGATGTCACTCAATGGTTTGCGGACTTATGGTTTGAAGCCTTGAGTTTGGCATTTTGGACGTCGCCATCTTGTTTTTTTTTAAGCCAGAAGTGAACATATTTGGATGAGAGAGTGGAGCTTGGGAGGAGAGAAGGGGTGGATCTGACTGACAACCTGAGGACACTGCCGTGGTAGTAGTCTATATTCCACCGTAGAACACTCTTTTCGGCCGGATGTCGTTACCTTCCACTTTCTTTGTGTTGGAATTTTAAACTCCGGTGGATTTCTGAGGACTATGGTTAACTGCTCCTCAGATCTCTGCAGGGGAAATCCAGACACCTAGCTAGACTATCTCTCCAATCTGAGTTTTCTGTCTCACGACTAAAACAACTTTTGAACGTACACATGTTCCACCAAAACAAGTTCCTTCCCGAGGCTATTTTGCAGCGGCGCCATGGCTCCATGGCTCCATGGCTCCATGGCTCCATGGCTCCGTGGCACCGTGGCTCCGTGGCTCCGTGTGGAAACGATTGTGATTGGTTTAAAGAAATGCCAATAAACCATTCTCCCATCCCGGAATGCTGTGTGGATTAGCCAGACCCTCCTCAGCAGCGCTGTGGAGGAGGGTCTGGCAATGCGACACTACCGTGGTAGCAACCTTTCGATCACAAGGTAGCCACGCCCGAAAGCAGGCCCTCCTTTATGGGTCCATCATTAACAAAATGAACATCATTGTATGTATTGAATAAAACTTGAAACTAGCGATTGAAGCCATAAACTCATTAGGAAATTGCTTACTGAGGTAATAAATCAAGTGAGAAGTGGGCTCATTTTCTCATAGACTAGACTTCTTTAGAAAGAGTACAGGTTCATGGCACGTCCGCATTGGTTTCACTTTTCATGAACACAATATTTTCTGCCAACGTTAAAAAAGGTTTTAGCTCATTTGCTGGAGAACATTTCTGGTTTGAAGTGAGCGGGGCTCTGTTGGTAAAACATATCACATATTTCTGTGCACCAATCAGGATTTAACGTTTAAATCCCATTCTGATGACAGTTGTTATCTTGTGCCTTCAACAAAACCCGATGATCAAAGGCACCCACACTGTCAGATTTTAAATTTTGAACTCTTTATAAATAATACCTAAGGATGTTTTTTTTTTCTCCAAACTTTAACTTTAAATGTTGTTTATTTAGTCATGAATATTTATTTCTTACAGACAAATAACTAAGATTTGTAATCCAAATTGCCAAGGGCTTTAATTAGATCCTCTTTTAATTTGATATTTAGAAAAGCAAAGTTGAGCCATTATTTATTTTTCCTCGAAAAATTAATATGAATGAGTATTTTCACTTAGAAATGTTTGACTTAAAAGGAAAGGATTTATTATTGATGTATTTACTTAGTAATTTAGTTAGGCTTATTTGATAGGGACAGATACAGTAGAGACAAACTGAATACAGCTATCTGATGAAGTGATCATAGGGTTTATAGCGGATGCCAGTCTGCAACACCTGTCCGTCCGAGAAAGGCTTTTATCATAATAATAATAATAATAATAATAATAATAATACATGTATTTTTTATAGCACTTTTCTAGACACTCAAAGACACTTTACAGTTTTGGTTACAAACAGACAAAAAGAAAAGGAAAACACATAAGTGCATGGGAGAGGTGGGCAATGAAAAGGAAGGGAAAACTGGGAAAGTCTGTTAACAGGAAAAAGCAAGTTCAAAGAGGTGGCTTTATAAAACTAAGAAATTACAACAGTGAGGTAAAAAGAAGGTAAACCGCATGCAGCGAAATACAATAAAACACATTTAAAACGTGACATGTCGTAGCTATTACATGTAATGATTTGAATGTATTTGCATAAAGGCAGAGGACTGTACCATGTGATGAACTCTGAGGAATAATAGACATTAGCTGAGAGTCCCTTTCAATTGTTTCAAATTTGTTTGTTTTTTATTCTTTAAAGTCCACATACTGAAAAAAAGTGTAGAATAAGGCACTGCACAGCATCTGTATTCATAAAAACACTCTTCAATGTGACCACAGATTTAACGGCTTGATCCACAAATAATTTGCAGTGAAACAAATGAATCAAGATGCATAATGATCATTTGCTTCAGCTTTTACAATCACAATTAATCCTGATTTAGACGGTGAACATTATAACTCCCATTAAAGCAGCACAGATGATACAGTGACTTTATAGCCAACGAAATGCCCTTACAACCAACAGAACAACAGCTAAATTGGAAGTAGTGGTGATATTTCACAGTAGTTTAAAAAAGCAACACTATAAAAGAAAAAAAAAAATGCATGTGTGTGTTGAGCATACACTGTGCAGTTTACGCGGGGCTATTAAGGTGTGTCGAAAACATCCTCTATGAAGTGAAGAGGACGCTTGTGATGTCAGGGGAAATTTACAGTGCAGAAGTAATCGAATGAAAAGCAAATAAATAAATAAAAGCAACAGAGTTCTTGGACAACATTATCTCACTGAGCTCAGTCAGGATTTTTGTCAGATCTTGAAGTCGTAATATTGAGTTTATGGATGTGTGGGCTCAGCAATGTACAGAGAGAAAACATGAACCACAATATAAAATATAAAGAAATCTTAAAAAAAAAAAAAAAAATCAATATTACATTCTTTAGGATGCCAGACTAGGAGAGCTAAATCGTGGTTTTACATTTTGTTGGAAACACAATATATGTGTGCGCCAGAAGCTTTTCTAAAGCACAGCGTACAGTGCGAGACGGCCACCAGGGACACATGAATCAGAGCAGAGTGTGTTAAGTGTGAAGTGATAGCTAATCTTGCAAGAAATTGCAAAGGGGGCACGATTGGAGGGCCGGATGATTAAGATCTGATGAGTTCAGAGACCGCTCTCCAGTCTGTGATCAAGCGGTGTGTCCCTTAAGCAGTTAGTTATAAATATATATATATAAAATATACTTAACAGTGAGTGGACCCAGGCGAGAGAGGAAAGGCAGCGAGGCGACCCTGGTATTAAACTGCTGTACGTGTGCATCTTTTTTAGCTACACCTGCTGTGACACCAAACCTCCAGGAGCCATCTGCTCCTGTTGTTTTATCTCTCGTAGCAACCAGCAGGGCCATAAGGATCCAGCAAACAAAGACTCCAGACACAGGCTGTTAAAACAGAGCTGTCATGTCAGGCAGAGGCTACCTTCAAGATTTCCTAGCCACATACTGAGAGATTAGAGGTTTAAAGGAATAGCTCAGAATTTGGGGAAATACGCTCATTCTCTTTCCGGTAAAGAGCTAGATGAGAAGATATGTCAGAAGCCAATTAGGCTTAGCATAAAGAAATAGGTGGGGAAACATTAAGCCTGGCTCCATCCAAAGGTAACTACAAATCTACCTAGTGTACCAGCACCTGTAAAGCTCAATCAACACGTGTTATCTCGTTTGTTTCATCCGTTACAAGATCCAAAGTGTGAAAAACGACTTAGTTTGGGTTATGTGCCCGACTATTTCTCCAAAAAGTTACTGCTCCCGGTTAGGAAAATAGTCCGGGACACACAGGTCACTGTGGGAGCGTGTGGCTGCACGGGAACAAGCTAAAATATCTCTGAATATTCCCTGAGCAGCAGCTCAAGTATCTGCTCTAAACAGACATGACAGATAATGAGAAGAAAAATGCAGGATTCAGTATAATAGTCACAAAGAAAAAATAAACGCCTTATCTGTTGTGACACAAATACAATCCAAACAGAGCCATTCCTCTGCGTCTAGAGTAATAACGCTGAATATTTGATGCATAAACACTTACTTTTATACCTCTCATCTCGTGTAAAATGGGTCTTGTTTGCGCCACCAAATTATCATAAATATCAGCTCAATAACAAGCACCCAAATTACAGCTCCGGTTAATGCCTCTGCATAATAAACACCTCTGCCAAGCTGCAGTTAACGCCATAAAACTTCATTTCCTCAAGGGCCAATACGACTGACTTCAGCAATATAAAAGTGCTTTGTCTCCAAAAAAAACCAACCTCGGCAGACAATATCGGTGGGATTCACACGTCGACTGGGAGGGGTTTTTGTTTTTGCAGCTTTTAAGGTGTGTGTTGGATGGCAAAGGCCCCTGGATTAACACAGGGTGGTCAAAAAAAACAAAAAAAACGAGAGCCATACGGAAGGTCCATCTGTCAGCAAGTGAGGCAGAGCAGGAGAGCAGGGAGACACCAAATGATTCAGTGGTAATTTAGTCGCAGGTACAACAGATGTGGGGCGAGACCAGAACACTGTCACTGACGCACGGTAACATCAGCGACATCCTGCGATGTGGCCAACCTTATCTCCTGTTGGAGTGCACCGAGGCCGCGCGCGCACACACACACACACACACACACACACACACACACACACACACACACACACACACACACACACACACACACACACACACTCAGAGACTTTCTTACAATCAATGCATGGACACAAATACACACTCACAGCGGGGAAACCTCTTCCAGACACCCACATAGAGGCATGTTCCAAAAATGCTGTGAGACACAAACAGCACCAGAAGCACAGCAAGAGGCGTCCCACAGAGAGGAGAGAGAAGGGGAGAGACAAAAGGGAAGAGGAGGAGGAGGAGGAGGAGGAGGAAGAGGAGGAGGAGGAGGAGGAGGAGGAAGGGGGGAGAAACTGAGAGGAAAATAAGATGTAAGGCGGAGAGAGGGGAGAAAGAAACGGAGAGGGAGGGGAAAAAAAGAGAGAAATGAAAGCGGGAGAGAGAGAGAGAGAGAGAGAGACAGAGGGAGGATTTATCCTGTCTTAATTAGAACAAAGTGTCGGCGGCATCTTTCATTTCATGGCAGATGAGGACGCCAGCTGAAAACAACAAAGCTTTGGCTTCCCGAAAAACCAACAACAGAACTTGTTCTTTTCTAACCCGCGAAACAGGACACCTGGGTCTGGGTCTGGGCGCTCCGCATGGGAACAGTTTGACCGGTCAGCGGGGGGAAACGCTCCTGTTCAGAGATGATCAAGTGAAGCATGTAAACGCATTATATGAACCCAAAGTTTTTTTCTCCCTCTCCTCCCTCCACCCCTCTACTTTGGTGGAAGCGAGCGGCGTTGACTGCCTGCCAATGTTGAAAGAGTCTTGATCAAACAGATGCAGCCACGCTTGGCATTGGCGTACAAGGCCCGTTTCACGCCACGGTGGAGGAGACTGGATACAAGTTTAGCGATGTAGCCCTTTTTTTGGTGGGGAGCTGAAACTCAGGATGAAAAGAAACAGAAGATACATGTGCTCGTGCAGCTGACCGAAAGCACAAAATGAAGGCAAACTGGGACTCTTGAATGGTTGTTTTGAGACAACTATATTTCCCAGATGAATGTTAAAGATTCAGATGATTTCATACGCTTTTTTTTTTTTTTTTTTTTTTGTGGGGAAAATACTAAATTAATTTCCACTTGAACATCAAATGATGTCCTTGGGTTATCTTTTCATTTTCATATAATTCACTTATTAGTGAGTGTGAGCTGTGTTTTTTTGGCCCGAGGTCGGCTCACTATGGGGTCCCTCCACACTCCTGATCATGTCTAATGCTTCCCTGCTGATTGAGCTGCTATTCATTAACGTTATGTGAGTCCACAAATATTGCTCCTTCGCAGCCCTGTTTCACTTTTAATTGCATGGTGTCACACTGAGACTCCTGACTGTAATCTCCCTTCCTTTATCTCTCTCTCTGTCTCTCTGTCTCTCTCTCTCTCTCTCGCTCTCTCAGACACACACACACACACACATACACAAACACACAAACACACACACACATACACACAAATACACACACACAAACACACACACACACAAACACACACCGTTTTACACTGTCTTTGGTGTGCACTGAGCAACAATGAGCTGTCAAGAAGAGATAATGGCTGCAATCATTTCGGATTCTCCTCACCAGATTCAGCCAATAAATCCCTTGGTGGTGGTGATGGGATCGCAAAGCATGACGGCAGCAGGAAACACCGCACATCACTAAAGTTCAATAGATTATCGGGTTAACTCCGCTTTTACGGTTTCAAGCCAAATCTAATCTAATTCGCTGTTTGCGGACAGTCACTCTTCCTCTCAAATCGTATGTTGATCGACTCTCTCTCTCTCTCTCTCTCTCTGCAAGTCAAACTGACTCTTTTTTTTTTTTAATCAGTCAAACCGGAAACAAAACCATTTGCATGAATTAAGTTATTAACTTTTGTGACATTATTAAGATGTAACATTGATGCGTTTTTACGCGCAGATGGAAATAAGATGGTAAGGCTACTAGGCTCCATATAACATAGCCTAGTCTAATGAGGATCCTCGTCTACCGCTGCAGGACTGACAACTAGTAATAGATAACATGTCGTAGCCTATTGTTACATAAAATAAGGTAATACGAGGTATATAAAATGGCATAGCCTAGGCTAAAATGATCATAAAGTCACTGCAAACTCCTCTGAGCATCCCGGAAACACCACAAACCCTTTTTTTAGGCACGTTTTAAGAAACGAAAGCCTACTAGTGGGTTTATAACCAGCCCAAACACTTACTGCCAATAACACAATTCATGTAGAAAGAGAACTCCTTACCCGCGCTTGTTTGTTTGTTTGTTTTTTTGTAGTTTTCCTTCGTTGTAGTTTATGGTTTGAATAGCAGCAGCTCAGGCATATGGCTGCAGACTGACAGCGGACAGGACCGACACACACATACACACTCACAAACACACACACACAGCAGCAGCAGCAGCACCTCTGTATCCGCTCTCCGCGCACCCCGGGATGTGCCGAACATCCGGACTGTCTCCAGCTTCTTATGAGGAGAGTCACCACCTGCTCCGAGTGCGCGCTCCCGAGTGCGCGTCCGTGTCCGGGGGCTGACTGGGTTGTCTCTCGCGCGAGGCTTGTCCCCAGCAAGGGAGACGTCGGACGGACTGAGGCAGTATTATTATAATTATAAGTATTATTGGATTGATGCGTTGCTGGTGGTATCAGGACTTTACGTTCATGTTCTGGAGGGAGAAACCAAGATAACAGAGGCTGACAGATCAGACATGTGTTTTTTTGGGTTTTTTTTTTTTTATCACAAGTGATGCATCATAATTTTTCCTGCAGCCTGTCAAACGTGTCACATCATCAGGCATCCACAGTAGGCTTTCTGTATGTCCAAAATGCCTTCATCCGGGTCCAATAAGAACTGTTCAATTTAATATCAATATCAATTTAATTAAATTTTTCTCTAAATAGCCAAAAGTCCACATTTTGTGTGTAGTTTTGGTCTGGGGCTGCATCATTTAGGCTAGTTCTTCAAAGGGTTCTCCACCAATTTAGCTTTGCACTAGAAGGTTTTAGGAAAAAGATCCAAATCGATGCAGCAGAAACAGATTCTTCTTTCTTGTCAAACCTGGCGCCTACATTACCCACAATGCAACTTGACCGCTGTTGCAGTGATGAAGAACTTCAGAACCCAGTTCAACCAGGGCCTTAGAGAGGATTTTAGAAACAGCCCCCACCGCTGTCAGAAAGTCTGGAGCGGAACCAAAAAAATGTTCACTGAATTACTGGTATTTTCATTTTTTTTTTTTTATTCAATTAGGCTACTGTTCAATTTCTGTGGGTTTTGTTTCATGAAGGTCTAAATCAGGGGTGTCAAACATACGGGCCGTGGGCCAGAACTGGCCCCCCAAAGGGTCCAATCAGGCCCACTGGATGACTTTGCAAAGTGTGAAAATTGGAGAGAAGTAATTCATTCCCAATTCCAAATTTACCACTTTAATCTCAGAGAATATCCAAGTTCTTTTTCCGTAAATTTGAAGACTTTAATCTTAAAAATTCTGAAGTTTTTTCTCGGAATATTACCCCTCTCTCCAGGCACCATAACATACTTTTATTTTTCTACAATGGCCTAACAACGCCGTCGTCGCAGAAGCAACTTGCGTTTGCCATCGTCAAGCTGACAAGAAACTCCGTGGCAGATAAAGTTTCTGATCTTTCTTGAGTGGTTTACTGGTCTGGCCCACTTGAGATCAAATTAGGGGTACGTGGCACCTGAACTGAAATGAGTTTTTGGTCAAAATGGTGCCTCGAAGCCTTCGCCACACTACCTGAATTAAAATTCAAATAGCTAAAACCCACAAATTCACAATATAAATGAGCGTCCTCAGTTGTAGCGGTGGCCCTGAAACCTTTGGGATGAAGTGGGATTCCAGATCTCATCACCTAACACCAGCGTTGGACCTCACTAATGCTCTTGTGGCTAAATGGGAGCAAATCCCTGCAGCCAGGTCCTGAGATCTGGTGGAACACCTTCCCCCGAGGACTGGAGGCTGTTATAGCAGTCGCTTAATGCCCATAGTTTTGGAAAAGAGATGTTCCACAATCACATATGTGTAACGCTTGGGTGTCCACATACTTTTGGCCATGCAGTGTATGACAGACCACAACTGAAAGGTTTTCTTTTCTAAACTCTACTTCAATCTTTTTTTTTTTTTTTATCATTTATTTAACCTTTATTTAAATAATCCCATTGAGATTTAGAATCTCTTTTACATGGGAGTCCTGGCCAAGGCAGCAGCATCAAAGTCTCAACGTATAGTAACAAACAGAAACAGAAAAGATGACATTAAACACTAAGGAAATCTGAATTATGTAACAGGACATGTGCATTCGGTGGTCAGGAAGTCCTTTATCCTATTTTTTTTTTTTTAAATCTTCCATGCTAATAAAATAATCTAGATTTAAGGTGACTTTGTAGCTCACACCAAGACGACGGAGCAAAATCTTTAAAAGCACTTTCGCCAAACGCAGTACGGGTTCGAGGAATGACGCACGTCATTTGTCCGTGTGACCGAAGGGTGCAGCTACCGACAGCTTTAGGCGTCAGTGGAGAACATACATCTTGAGTTGTTTGAGGGAAAAAAATAAACGTGACCTGGTGTTTTTTTTCCACAATGTGAATCTATTAAAATAGAGAAATAGCCCCTAGACACCTGCATCAACAACTTCAGGAACATTCAGGAGTGAGTTTGGTTTGGTGGATGGCCCTCTCTGCAGTGAAACCCTGTAGCTCCATTTCTCATGGTCAAGTCACTTGACTGCAGAGCTTGCCCAGCGAGACTAATTGTAAATCTCCACTATAGAAGCCTGTTGTGTGTCGACAGATTTAATGCCGTTGTATTTGGAGAACGAGCGCGTACAAATGACTTGAGGGAATTGGTTGACATTTAAAATTTCAGTCTCTCATCTTGTTTGAAAAGAAAATGCTTGTTAGCATTATTGAACCCAACGAAACAAGCTTTATACTCATTTGGTCCGACAACAAACAATGCTGACAAGCCACTTAGTGAAGCGTGAGTGTAACACACAGGGACAGGGTCTGCTGAAGGACGATAACAGACTAACGTTTAAAATGCCTTTAGAAATGCGTATGGAGTGCTCAATCATCTTAATGAGTGAATTCATGTATGTCCTGTGTATAAAACATGCACACTGTGGGTTTATTTGAATCTGTGACATACGTATAATTCATGTTTATTTACAGTGGTGGAATGTAGCGCTGTACTTAAGTACAAATTTGAGATACTTGTACTTTACCTGTGTCTTTTCTTTTCATGCCACTCTCTACTTCTACTCCGCTACATTTCAGAGAGAAATAGTGTACTTTTTACCCCACTACATTCATCTGACAGCTTTAGTTACTAGGTACTTAACAAGTTCTTTTTTTTTTTGCACACAAAACACATGTAGTTTATAAAATACAATGTTTTATTATGAATTAAACTACCCAACAGTATACAGGCCATCAGGTACAGCTGTAATGATTAGACCATTAATCTGTTTGGACTGTTTCCAGTTTCTAAATTGTGAGGATTTTTCTGCATTGGTGACTTTTACTTTTAACAATTTAAGTACATTTTTCTGATGATACATACTTTTACATAAGATTTCAATGCAGGACTTTTACTTGTAACGGAGTAATTTTTACAGGGTCGTTTTAGTACATTTACTTAAGTAAAGGATCTGAATATTTCTTCCTCCACTGTTCATTTATCTATGTATTTATATTATGTTTACTGGGTAAAGACGTTTGTACGCCGACGATGCTGCAGTGACTATTCTTGGTACTTAAAAACACATTACAAAAATTTCAAGTGGAGATTTCCTCATATTGCTTCATGCTCGCAGTCTGCTTCAGGCAAATTTGAGCCCGTTCAAGAGCTCAAGAGCTCATGGCATTTGAATGGACCCCCTGTTGCTCCTGTGGGCCTCCTGTGGGAGTGAAAAAGCCTTTTTCAGAGATAATGATGGGAGTCGGTGTCAGTGGCACAGGGATCAAAACCTACGTATTCTCACAAGTTTGGGATTCTGCAGCACCGCCAGGTATGAACTGTAGCTGCAGGTAACGCAGGTAGGCCTATCTGGGATATGTTTTCATGCTAATTGAATGTGACCAGTTTTAGCCCAAACCGCTATTTCCATACCACTAACGAGGCTCAAAATAGCACCACACTTCCACGGTAGCATAATGAGAGTCCCCACATGTAAACCGAAGCGTTGAGAACTTTGTAAGTGTACAGACAGTTTATTAAAAAGAAAAAGAAGTTTATAAAGACAATACCGTTCACGTATACACGTGTGGTATCTGGCCCTATAAGGTTAAAGTCTGTATAAAGCTCAAATATGCTGAGAAAAATCATGAGCACTGTGTTAGGGATGTAAGTTCAATGATTTTCCTCTCAGCAGAGCGATGTCCTATTTGATTCTGTGATTAGGTGACTGAGTGAGATCAATGATTTTATGAGTAGTGTTGGAGCCCCGCCCCACCCCTCCCCAAAGAGACTCTGACCTCAAAAGGACTCAGACCTTTACTTGCCAACTCACAACTGTTTCCTTTATCTAACATGTTACCTAAACGTACCCCTTATAAACCATGTTCTTGCTGCAGCATGACAGAGTGCATATTGGCTTTGTCTCTCCGGGTTCTGCAGGACCCGTCACTGATGCTGGAAACTTGATGTAATAAGACCTTTATGATCAAGTACAGTGTCAAGCGGATTTCCTCTTCACACATCACCACAGCATCGCTACTCAAAACACAACACACGCGGGCGCCATCTTGGGAAAGCGGTCGCGACCAGTCGAACGACGAACGCCGAGCTTGAGCTATGTTACCGTTTACTGGTTCCCCGACGACTAGCGTTATAAACTAATTAGCGGTTTGGGCTAAAACTGGTCACATTCGATTAGCTTGAAAACATATCCCAGAAAACGGTCGACTCGGTAATCATGTGTTAATTAATAGGGTTGGGCATCGTTTGGATTTTAACGATTCCGATTCTTCCTTTCGATTCCGGTTCTTATCGAGTCTCGATTCTGATTCTTTGAGGGGTGGAGTTGGAACGGCTCACATGCTTATTTCACAAATAAGAGGAAAGTTTTATTTTGATTCGGTGGTGGTTTGCAGTTTGACGGGGCTTTATCAACGTAAAATAAAGCCACACCAGAGCGCCGCTTACTGTGCTCCATGGCTGCAACACAACAAGCGCCTGGCCGCTACGGAAACCAAAACTTGCTCATGTAAAATTTGGAATCCATGATCAGATTTGAAACCAAATCCGCCAAACGATTCCAATAAAGAAACGATTCCACTGGAATCATAATTTTTTTAAACGATTCCAAGTAGGAATCGGTTCTCGAATGCCCAACCCTAGTTATTAACCCCTAGGTTCATTTTGCGCCAGATTTCTCCTTTAAACTGAGCTGTCTGATGGCAAGGTAAAGCTGTGAAAACACCTAATACAGCATACACTTAAAATGATATTGATTTTGTTAGGTGGCTAAAATATGTTTAAGCTGCCGCCCCATCCACAGCGGTACATTGCTTGACGTCTATGTCGGAACTCCTGCCTGCTGCTCTGAAACTGGGGGGGCATGCCAACCGCCATATACTATAGATAAGTACCTCATACAACTCCACTTCAAAACATCCAAACTACCTTTACGTTTTAGAGGAAAATAAACACACCAACAGGATTACAAACTGGTGTGAGGCGTAACGTCTGCTGTAATTGAGAGTGCATTAAAACTAATGAAAGCCATCAGAGAAGTATAGAAAGAGATTAAAGAAGAGAGTAAAAAGACCAACAACTGGTTGGTTGTGTCTTGCATAATTGTAACATTATCCATTTTTATAAAAGTTTAATAACATTTAGTACGTCAGAGAAAACATTTTGGGAACCACCGCAACATATATTACAGGAAGAGCCAGAGGAATGTGTCCTATTGAAGGCCATTTGAGTGTTTTAGAACTCTGATACCGGACATTTTTTTGAATGCCCCAGTAAGATATCATACGGACCTTTGTATGAGGATATGTTGCAGGCCCAGTACAGTACTGAGAGCTCCATCCTTCCACCACATTAACTTGAGTAAATCCCTTGCAAATAATATTGGTAAGGAAAAAGTTACTACAAATTACCCAGGAGACCC